>NC_060277.1:55495527-55596624 GCF_021613505.1 Equus quagga
ACATGGTTCAGGTGCAGCTCAGCCAAGGCTCACACGTGATGCAGGCACGAAACAGAACGGGGTCCCATGTGGCTGACGCATGATTCAGGCGTTTGTCACGCATGGCTCCCACCCAGCTGAGGTGTGGCTCATGCATGGCTGTGGTGCTGCTCAGGCGTGGCTCACACTTGTTTGTGACATGGTTGGCACGTGGTTCAGGCATGGCAGGCAGGTGGCTCGAGCGTGGCTGACACGTGCTTCAAGTGAGGCTCATGTGTGTTTAAATTGGGCCGGGCACATGGTTCATTCATGGCTGGCTTGTGACTTCGGCATGGCTGAGATGAGACTCAGGCATGGCTCACCATTTTTCAGGCATGGCTGACACGTGACTCAGGTGAGGCAGCCATGTGACACAGGCATGCCTGTCACATCATGCAGGTGTGGCTCGCACTTGGTTCATGCACGGCCTTCACGTGGCTCAGTGGTGGCTGGTGCGTGGTCCATGCATGGGTGGCAAGTGGTTCAGGCATGGCTGACATGTGACTCAGGCATGTGTGAAACATGACTGTGCTGTGGCTCACGCATGTCTCAGTCATGGCTGACATGAGACTCAGGCATGCATCGCACAGGATCCATGTGTGGCAGACAGGTGGTCAGGTGTATGTGACATGCCGTACAGGTGTGGCTCCCACGTGACTCACAGGTTGCTGAAACGTGGCTCCCACATATTCAATCTTGGCTGGCTCATGGCTCACGCATGGCTCAGCTGGGTTTCATGTGTGGCTCCCCTGCGTTTCATGTGCAGTTCACGCATCGATCATGTGTGTTTCACAGGTGGTTGAGAAGTCCTTCAAGGGTGTCTCCCATGTGGTTCATGCATGGCTCACACATGGTTTGGGTGTAATTCAGGCGTGGCTCACGCACGACTCGTCTGGGTCACAAATGGTGAGGACACTTTCACACGTGGTTCAGGCATAGCTCAGCCATGGCTAACACGTGATGCAGGTGTGCCACAGCACTGGCTCCCACGTATCTGACACCTGATTCAGGCTTTTGCCATGCATGGCTCACACATGGCTCCTGTGTGGCACATGCACAGCTATGGTACTGCTCAAGCATGACTCATATGTGTTTGTGGCATGGTTGTCACGTGGTTCAGGTATGGCAGGCAAGCTGTGCCAGTGTGGCTGACACGTGGTTCGAGAGAGGCTGACCTGTGGTTCAAGTGTGACTGGCACTTGGTTCAGGATGGGCTGGCACGTGACATCAGCATGGCTGAGACCTGACTCAGGCGTGGCTTAAAGGTTATGCAGGCGTGGCTGACACATGACTCAGGTCAGGTGGCCACGTGACACAGGCGTGCATGACACCTCACACAGGTGTGGGTCACACATGCTTCATGCATGGCCTTTGTGTGGCTCAGGGCTGGCTGCTGCAGTGTTCACGCATGGGTGGCAGGTGGTTCAGGCGTGGCAGAAATGTGATGCAGGCATGGGTGAAGCATAACTCCGGTATGGCTAACAAATGTTGCAGATATGGCTTACACGTGACTCAGGCCTTCATACCACGGGATCCATGTGTGTCAGACATGTGGTCACGTGTGTATGGCATGCTGTACAGGTGTGGCTCCCATGTGACTCACAGGTTGCTGAAACATGGCTCCCGCATACTCAGTCATGGCTGGCACGTGGCTCACATATGGCTCAGCTGTGTTTCATCTGTGGCTCCCCTGCGGTTCATGTGCGGCTCCCCTGCAGTTCATGTGCGGTTCAAGCATCGATCATGTGTGTTTCACAGGTGGTTCAGAGGTGCCTCAAGGGTGTCTCACATGTGGTTCATGCATGGCTCACACATGGTTCAGGTGTAATTCAGGCGATGCTCACACATGACTCTTGTGGGTCACATATCGTAGAGGACACTTTCACCGGTGGTTAAGGCATAGCTCAGCCATGTCTCACACATGATACAGGCTTACCACAGCACTGGTTCCCATGTGGCTGACACGTGATTCAGGCTTTTGACATGCTTGGCTCACACAAGGCTCAGGAGTGGCTCATGCACGGCTGTGGTGTTGCTCAGGTGTGGTTCACATGTGTTTTTGGCATGGTTGGCACGTGGTTCAGTCATGGCAGGCAAGTTGTGCCAGTGTGGCTGAAACGTGCTTCAAGTGAGGCTGACCTGTGGTTCAATTGTCACTGGCACTTTGTTCAGGCCTGGCTGGTATGTGACTTCGGCACTGCTGAGATGTGACTCAGGCGTGGCTCACAGTTTATTCAGCCGTGGCTGAAACATGACTCAGGTGAGGCAGCCACGTGACACAGGCGTGCATGACATGTCACCTGGGTTTGGTTCACACATGGCTCTTGCATGGCCTTCGTGTGGTTCAGGGGTGTCTGGTGTAGGGTTCACGCATGGGTGGCAGGTGGTTCAGGCGTGGCTGAAATGTGACTCCAGCATAAGTGAAGCAGGACTCCGGTGTGGCTCACACATGTCTCAGTCATGGCTGACACGTGACTCAGGCATGTATCACACAGGATCCATGTGTGGCAGACATGTCACGCATGTGTGACATGCCATACAGGTGTGGCTCCCACGTGACTCACAGGTTGCTGAAACGTGGCTCCCACATACTAAGTCATGGCAGGCACGTGGCTCACGCATGGCTCAGCTGGGTTTCATGTGTGGCTCCCCTGCGGTTCATGTGTGGTTCAAGCATCGATCATGTGTGTTTCACAGCTGGGTCAGATGTGCTTCAAGGGTGTCTCACATGTGGTTCCTGCATGGCTCACACATGGTTCAGGTGGAATTCAGGCGTGGCTCATGCACAACTCATCTGGGTCACAAGTGGTAGAGGACACTTTCACACGTGGTTCAGGCATAGCTCAGCCATGGCTCACATGTGATGCAGTCGTGCCACAGCATTGGCTCCCACATATCTGACACATGATTCAGGCTTTTGTCATGCTTGGCTCACAGATGGCGCAGGAGTGGCTCATGCACGGCTGTGTTGTTGCTCAGGCATGGTTCACATGTGTTTGTGGCATGGTTGGCACGTGGTTCAGTCATGGCAGGCAAGTTGTGCCAGTGTGGCTGACATGTGCTTCAAGTGAGGCTGACCTGTGGTTCAAGTGTGATTGGCACTTGGTGTGGCTCCCACGTGACTCACAGGTTGCTGAAACGTGGCTCCCGCGTACTCAGTCATGGCTGGCACGTGGCTCACTGGGTTTCATGTGTGGCACCAGTGCAGTTCATGTGCAGTTCAAGCATCTAACATGTGTGTCTCACAGTTGGTTCAGATGTACTTCAAGGGTGTCTCACATGTGGTTCATGCTTGGCTCACACATGGTTCGGGTGTAATTTAGGCCTGGCTCATGCATGAGTCATCTGGGTCACAAATGGTAGAGGACATTTTCACCAGCGGTTCAGGAATAGCTCAGCCATGGCTCACACGTGATGCAGGCGTGCCACAGCACTGGCTCCCATGTATCTGACACGTGATTCAGGCTTTTGCCATGCATGGCTCACACATGGCTCATACACATCTGTGGTACTGCTCAAGCATGACTCACATGTGTTTGTGGCATGGTTGTCACGTGGTTCAGGCATGGCAGGCAACTTGTGCCAGTGTGGCTGACACGTGCTTCGAGTGAGGCTGACCTGTGGTTCAACTGTGACTGGCACTTGGTTCAGGATGGGCTGGCACGTGACATCGGCACGGCTGAGACGTGACTTAGGCATGGCTCACACATCATGCAGGCGTGGCTGACACATGACTCAGGTGAGGCGGCCATGTGCCACAGGCGTGTGTGACATGTCACATGGGTGTGGTTCACACATGTCTCAGGCATGGCCTTCCTGTGGTTCAGGGGTGGCTGGTGCAGGGTTCATGCATGGGTGGCAGATGGTTCAGGTGTGGCTGACATGTGACACAGGCATGTGTGAAACATGTCCCTGGTGTGGCTCACACATGTCACAGTCATGGCTGACACGTGACTCAGGCAGGCATCGCACAGGATCCATGTGTGGCAGACATGTGGTCACGCGTGTGTGACATGCTGAACAGGTGTGGCTCCCACGTGATTCACAGGTTGCTGAAACGTGGCTCCTGCATACTCAGTCATGGCAGGCACGTGGCTCACGCATGGCTCAGCTGGGTTTCATGTGTGGCTCCCCTGTGGTTCATGTGCGGTGCAAGCATTGATCATGTGTGTTTTATAGGTGGTTCAGATGTGCTTCAAGGGTGTCTCACATGTGGTTCCTGCATGGCTCACACATGGTTCGGGTGGAATTCAGGCATGGCTCACGCACGACTCGTCTGGGTCACAAGTGGTAGAGGACACTTTCACACGTGGTTCAGGCATAGCTCAGCCATGGCTCACACGTGATGCAGGCATGCCACAGCACTGGCTCCCACGTATCTGACACATGATTCAGGCTTTTGTCATGCTTGGCTCACACATGGCGCAGGAGTGGCTCATGCACGGCTGTGGTGTTGCTCAGGCGTGGTTCACATGTGTTTGTGGCATGGTTGGCACGTGGTTCAGTCATGGCAGGCAAGTTGTGCCAGTGTGGCTGACAGATGCTTCAAGTCAGGCTGACCTGTGGTTCAAGTGTGACTCGCACTTGGTGTGGCTCCCACGTGACTCACAGGTTGCTGAAACGTGGCTCCCGCATACTCACTCATGGCTGGCATGTGGCTCATGCATGGCTCAGCTGTGTTTCATGTGTGACTCCATTGCGGGTCATGTGCGATTCAAGCATCGAACATGTGTGTTTTACAGCTGGTTTAGATTTGCTTCAAGGGTGTCTCACATGTGGTTCATGCATGGCTCACACATGGTTCGTGTGTAATTCAGGCATTGCTCACACGACTCTTGTGGGTCACATATCGTAGAGGACACTTTCACCAGTGGTTAAGGCATAGCTCAGCCATGGCTCACACATGATGTAGATGTGCCACAGCACTGGTTCCCACGTATCTGACACATGATTTAGGCTTTTGACACGCATGACTCACACGTGGCTCTTGAGGAAACAACAACAAAAAAACTCAATAACTTAACTTTACACCTCAAGTAACTAGACAAATAAGAAACCAAGGCAAAAGTTAGTAGAAGAAAGAAAATAACAAAGACAGAGTGAAAATAACTAAAATAGAGGTAGAAAAACTGTAGGAAAGCTCAGTGAAAACAAGAGCTGGAACTTTGAAAAAGTAAACAAATCGAGAAATTATTAGCTAGTCTCACTGGAAAAAGCTGAAAGGACTCATATAAAATCAGGAATGGAGGAGGAGACATTACAACTAATACTGCAGAAACACATAGGATCATAAGAGACTACTATGAACATTTATATGCCAACAAGTTGGACAAACTAGAGGAAATGGAAAAATTCCTAGAAACATACAACCTATCAAGACATGAATAGAAAATCTGAACAGACCATGTACTACTAAGATTGGATCAGTAATTAAAAACCTCCCAAGACACAAAATCCAGAGCCAGACAGCTTCACTGGTGAATTCTACAAGACATTCAAAGAATTAATACCAAATGTCTTAAAACTCTTCCAAAAAATAGAAGAGGAAAGAACACCTCCCAAATGCATTTTATGAGGCTAGCATTAACCTGAGCAAAACCAGGCAAAGACACAAGAAAAGAAGTACAGACCAATATGCCTGATGAACATAAATGAAAAATCTTCAACAAAATATTAGCAAACTAAATTTAACAATATATTAAAAGAATCATACACCATGATCAAGTAGATTTCTTCCAGGCATGCAAGGACAATTCAACCTCAATAAATCAATCCACGTGTTACACCACATTAACAAAATAAAGGATAAAAATCCTATAATCATTTCAATAGATGCCAAAAAGCATTTGACAAAATTTAACATTCATTTATGATAAAAAACTCTCAACAAAGTGGGTGTTGAGGGAAAGTACTTCAACATGATAAAGGTCATATATAACAATCCTACAGAAAACATCATACTCAATGGTGGAAAGCTGAAAGCTTTTCCTCTAAGATCAGGAACAAGGCAAAGATACCTACCCTCATCACATTTATTCAATATAGTATTGGAAGTCCTAACCAGAGCAATTAGGGAACAAAAGTAAATAAAAGACATCCACATAGGAAAGGATGAAGTAAAAGTGTCACTATTTGCAGATGACATGATATTATATGTAGAAAACCCTGAAGACTCCACCAAAAAATTGTTAGAACTAAGAAATGATTCATAAAGTTGTTGAATACAAAATCAATATACAATAATCTGTTCTGTTTCTATACACTAATAATGAACTATCGGAAAGAGAAATTTAGAACAATCTCATTTGCAATTGTACCAAAAGAATAAAATATCTAGGAATAAATTTAACCAATAAGGTGAAAAACCTATACACAGAACACTATAAGATATTGATGAAATAAATGGAAGAAGACACAAATAAATGGAAGGATATTCTGTGTTCCTGTATGGGAAGAATTAACATTGTTAAAATGTCCATAATACCCAAGGAAATCTGGAGATTCAATGCAATCCCTATCAGAATTCCAATGGCATTCTTCAGAGACATAAAACAAACAATCTTAAAATTTTTATGGAACCACAAAAACCCCCAAACAGCCAAAGAAACCTTGAGAAAGAAGAGCAAAGTGGAGCAAATCACACTCCCTGATTTTAAACTAGATTACAAAGCTATAGCAACAAAACAACATATTATTGGCATAAAAACAGACATATACATCAATGGAACAGAACAGAGAGCTCAGAAATAGAGCCCCATGTATATGATCAATTTTTTATGACAGAGGAGCCATAAAATACAAAGAGGAAAGGATAATTTCTTTAGTAAATGATGTCAGGAAAACTGGACAGTCACATGCATAAGAATAAAAGTGGACCACTATCTTACACCATACGCAAAAATTAACTCAAAATAGATTAAGGACTTGAATGTAAGACCTGAAACTGTAAAACCCCTTGAAGAGTTTTGATGGTAAGCCTTTGACATTGGTCTTGGTAATGATTTTTTGGATTTGACTTCAAAAGCAAAAGAAACAAAAGTAAAATAAACAACCGGGACTATATGAAACTAAAAATCTTCTGCATAGCAAAAAAAAAAGAAAAAAAAAAGAAAAAAATCAACAGGGGGCTGACCCCATGGCCAAGTGGTTAAGTTTGTGGGCTCCGCTTTGGCTGCCGAGGGTTTCACGAGTTTGGATCCTGGGTGTGGACATGGCACCACTCATCAGGCCATGCTGAGGCGGCGTCCCACATGCCACAACTGGAAGGATCTACAACTAAAATATGCAACTACGTACTGGGGGGATTTGGGGAGAAAAAGCAGGGAAAAAAAAGATTGGCAACAGTTGTTAGCCAGGTGTCAATCTTTAAAAAAAAATCAGCAAATGAAAAGACAACCTAGTTAATGGGAGAAAATATTTGAAATTATATATTTCATAAGGGGTTAATATCTAAAATATATAAAGTAAACAAATTACTCAATAGCAAAAAACCCCAAATAATCCAGTTAAAAAAGGGCAGAGGATCTGAATTGATGCTTTTTCAAAGACATACAGATGGCCAACAACAGGTACATGAAAAAATGCTTAACATCACTAACCATCAGGGAAATGCAAATGAGAACCACAATGAGCTATCACCTCATATCTCTTAGAATGGCTATTATAAAAAAAAAGAAATAACAAATGTTGGCAAGGATGAGGAGAAAAGGGAACCCTTGTGCACTTCTGCTGTGAATGTAAATTGGTGCAGCCACTATGGAAAACAGTATACAGGTTCCTCAAAAAATTAAATAGAACTATCACATGGTCCAGCAATACCACTTCTGGGTATTTATCTGAAGAGAATGAAAACTTTACCTTGAAAAGATATATGCATCCCCATGTTCATTGCAGCATTATTTACAATGGTGTAATGAAGATATAGAAGCAACCAAAGTGTCCAGTGATGAATGAATAGACAAAGAAAATGTGACGCACACACACACACAGTGGAATATTATTCTAAATAAAGGAGAATGAAATCTTGCCATTTGTGAAAACATGGATGGACCTTGAGAGCATTATGCTAAGTGGAATAAATCAGAGAAACATAAATACCACATGCTCCCACTTATATGTCAAATACAAAAGAAAAACTTACAGAGGACAGACTGGTGGTCATCAGAGGTGGTGGATGGGGGATGGATGAAATGGGTGAATAGGATGAAAAGGTATAAACTTCCAGTTACAAAATAAATGTCATGGGAATTTAATGTACAACATGGTGATTATAATTAACAATACTGTATTACATATTTGAAAGTTGCTAGGAGAGTAAATCTTAAAAGTTCTCATCACAAGAAAAAAAGTTTGTAAATACTTATGGTGATGTATAGTAACTAGACTTGTTATGGTGACCATTTCACAATATATACTAATATCAAATCATTATGTTGTACATCTTACACCAATATAATATGTCAATTATATCTCAACTTTAGAAAGTGTGCATTTTCTTACAAGTATACCTCTTGGCAAAGTAAATATCATAATTTCACCTCAAGCAAGGTTGGTGGGGCTTGTTTCAGTATGGAAACATCTTATCCCAAACTGTTCTTGCTTAGGTACTTTTCTTGCTCTCTTAGCAGGCTACCCCACATTTCTAATTGTTTAGGCTCTTATGACATAGGCAACACATGAGACCTCTTATCTATAAGCAAAAGATGTCTGGTAGGTAGGAAGGATTAATAACTCATAAAGCAGCAGTATGGAAAGTGACATTCCACACTTTTTTCCATGTAAAATGTTACATAAATTCCAAACAGGGTAAACAGTTTAGTATAAAATGGAAACCAAATATAGCCAGCAAAAGAGAGCAAACAAGAGTAACATCAGCATCATGGTGAGTGAGTAATTCCTTTCCTCTCCTCTCTAAGTTACAAAAAATCAAACACCCATTGACCAACAGAGGATCCCTACACAGCACAAAATGATGCCTAAGAGATCCATGTATCTATACCTGAAAGTGGGTGAACTGGACTCCCCAAGGCAGTGAAACTAGGGGAGAAGCCCACTCCCTCTTCCCTGGAAGAAGCCATGCATAACATGTATCCTCATATTGGCACATGCACTTGCAAGCTTTTGTTGTGGGAACAAAAATAGCACGTACCACTTGGCCCCTGTCTGTCCCCCAGTGTTCCTCAGCAGACCCAGCACACATACCTGCAAATAGAGACTTCAGGAACCAAAACAGAAGGTGCCATTTTGTCCCTACTCCTCCCTCAGTGGATCTATCTCACTCAATTGTGAGCAGATGCTGTGGGAGCAAAAACAACAGACCTCTATGCCAGTTTCACAGTGGATCTGTCCTGTGCACCTGTAAGCAGGGGCAGAAAAAATAAGGGAAGATTGCTCTCTGCCTGACCCCCAATGGATTCAGCATGCATGCACCCTCCTCCTCCCCCAGCAGTGGCCAGGTCTGTCCAACAGTGGGGACAGTATACAAAACTTGGATTTTACCAACAGGGTTGGTGTGCCTTGACCTGAGTTTTCAAAACAACATCTGGTGCCACAGAGCAGAAGCTGCACAGGCAAGCAGTTAAAACTACTTCTCCTGGCTTAGCCCCTGTCCCCAGCAGAGGCAGGTGGAACCTGGGACCAGAAGCATCAGGAACCACTGACCCAGACCCCAGTGGCAGCACCCCCGACACTGGTCCACCAGCAGTCCTTGGGTCCCTGGGCCCCTGGCAATGACACTGACACCTGTGAATCCAGCACCCCTGTCAGTGGTGAAGCAAGTACCCCTAGAGGACCTGGGAGCAGAAGCACAGGTGGTGCATGGGGCAGCAGCACCTGAGCCCAGGGACAGCCCAGAGAGAGCCAGTGGAGTAACACAAGACCCAGGCAACCCTAGAAGCAGCAGAAATGCTCACAGCCTGGTGAAATCAGTGGAAGCACCTGAGACTGCTGTGACATCATAAGCAAAAAGGCAAGAGAAACCTCAGAAGCACAAGTGACACTAGGGGTACACTGATGACACCTCTAGTAGAGGCAGTGGAGGGTGGAAACTGCAGGCTCTCAAGTACAACCAGAGCAGCTCAAAACCAAAGTAACCTATGAAAGGTAGTTAATATCACAAATGTGCCAGCAGAGTATGAATTAATCAAGTACCATGAAGCACTATAGTAACACAGCAGAACAGAAAGAAAATGACAACTCTCAAAACCCTACTTGAAGTCACAGGAGATTGCAATCTAACTGACAGAGAACTCAAGATAGCTGTCATGAAGAAACTCGACAAGTTACAAGAAAACTCAGAAAGACAGTTCAATGAGCTCAGGAATAATATTAATGAACAGAAGGAGTACTTCACCAATGAGGTAGAAACTCTAAAGAGAGAGAGAGAGAAACAGAAATTCTGGAGATGAAGAATATAATTGAGATGAAAAATAACGTGGAAAGCATTAAAAATAGAACAGAAGATAGGAGGGAATTAGTGACCCTAAGGACAGAAATCTAGAAATGATTCAGGTGGAGTAGGAGAGAGAACTAAGGGTTATTAAAAATAAAGAAATTAGGAAAAGTAACATAAGAATAATAAATATCCCAGAAGGATAAAAGAGGGAGAAAGCAGCAGAGAGCTTAAACAAAGAAACAATAGTTGAGAATTTTCCAAACCTGGAAAAGGAACTGGACATATAAGTACATGAAGCTAATAGAACTCCCTAATTACTGCAATACAAAAAGCCCTTCTCCAAGGCATATAATGCTAAAACTGTCAAAAGACAATGACAAAGAAAAAATATTAAGGGTAGCAAGAGAGAAGACAATAACTTACAAAGGAACCCCCATCAGGCTTTCAGTAGATTTCTCTGTAGAAATCTCAAAGACCAGCAGAGAGTGGACTGATATATTCAAAATGCTGAAAGCCAAAGTCTTTCAGCAAAGAATACTCAATCCAGCAAAATTATCCTTCAGATATGAGAGAGAAATAAAAGCTTTACCAGACAAACAAAAGCTGAGGGAGTTCATTGCCACCAGACCTGCCTTACAAGAATTGTTGAAGGGAGGCTTCCCACCTGAAACAAAAAGGCAAAGTATTATAAAGCTTTGAAGAAGGAGGTAGACAGACAGAATCAGAAAATTGCAACTCAATATCAGAATAGCTTAGGAAACAATAACATAAATGATGAAGGGATAGAAAGCATCAAAAATAACTGTAACCACTTCAATTTGGCCACAAACTGAGAACACAAAAGAGAATAATTTCTGACAACAAAAACATAGAAGGAGAAGAGCAAAAGTATGTAACCTACATAAGCTAATGAAGATTAGAGGCTATCAGAAAAGGGACTACCTCATCTATGAGATCTTGTATACAAACCTCATGGTAGCCACAAAACAAAACCTCAGAACAGACTCTCAAATTATAAATACAGAGTGAGGAAAATATCACAGAAACCCACCACACTGAAATGGCAGAAAGAAATTCAAGGAAAAAGAAAAAAAAGAAAATATAGAACAAACAGAAAACAAAAGAAATATTGCCCAATATCGCTGATGAACATAGGTGCGAAAATCCTCAACAAATTATTAGCAAATTGAATACAACAATTCATTAAAAATCATACACTACAATCAAGTGGAATTTACTCCATGGATGCAGGAATCTTTCAACACTGGCAAATCGATGCAATACACAAAATTAACAAAACAAAGAATTAAAATTACATGATCATTTCAATAGACAGAGAGAAAGCATTTGACAAGATCTAACATTAATTTATGATAACTCTAAATAAAATGGATATAGAAGGCAAGTACCTCAACATATTAAAGGCCATATATGAATAAAAACAGTAATGTTGTAGCATACAAAACAACATAGAAAAATCAGTTGTGTTTGTATACACTAACAGCAAACTAGGAGGAAGAGATCAAGAATATAATCTCATTTAAAATCACAACAAAAAGAATAAAATACCTAAGAATAAACTTAACTAAGGAGGTGAAAGACCTCTACACTGAAACTATAAAACATTGTTGAAAGAAATGAAGACACAAAGAAATAGATGGGTATCCCATGCTCTTGGATTGGAATAATTAACATAATCAAAATGTCCATACAACTCAACAACAACAAAAATGAACAACCCTCTCAAAAAATGGGCAGAGGATCTGAAAAAACATTTTTCTAAAGAACATATACAGATGGGCAACATTCACATGAAAAGATGTTCAACATCACTCATTCTTAGGGAAATGCAAATCAAAACCGCAATGAAATATCACCTCATACCCATCAGAATGACAAGAAATAGCAAGTGTTGGAGAGGATGTAGAGGAAAGAGAAACCTCATACATTGCTGGTGGGAATGCAAACTGATGCAGCCACTGTGGAAAACAGTATGGAGATTTCTCAAAAAGTTAAAAATAGAAATAATGTACGATCCAGCTATTCCACCACTGGGTATTTATCCAAAGAATATGAAAACAACAATTCTAAAAAATATATGCACCCTTATGTGGGTCGTAGCATTATTCACAATAGCCAAGAAGTGGAAGCAACCCAAGTGTCAATCAATTGATGAATCAACAAAGAAGATGTGGTATATATATGTAATGGAATACTACTCAACCATAAAAATGATGAAACTGTGCCATTTGCAACAACATGGATTGGCTTTCCGGGTGTTATACTAATCAAAATAAGTCAGACAGAAAGAGACTGTTACCATATGAGTTCACTCATGTGTGGAAGATAAACAACCCATAGAGAAGGAGAACAGATTAGTTGTTACCAGAGGGGAAGGAGGTGTGGGGAGGACAAAAGCAGTAAAGGGGCCCCTTTTGGAAGCTAGTATACTAAGAATTTATCCACTTATCCTGGGTTATCCAGTTTGTTGGCGTATAACTTTTCTAAGTATTCTCCTATAATCCTGTGCATTTCTGTGGTGCCCATTGTAATTTCTCCTCTTTTATTTATTTGATCCTTATTTCTTTTTTTCTTAGGGAGTCTAAGTAAAGGTTTGTCTTTTTTTTTTTTTGTCTTTTTGAAGATCTGTTAGTTTGAGCTTTTCTGTTGTTTTTTAGTCAGTATTTTATTTCTACTCTTATTTTTATTATTTCCTCCCTTCTATTGATTTTGAGCTTTGTTTATTCTTTGTCTTGTAGTTCATTTAGGTGTAATGTTAGATTGTTTATTTGAGATTTTTCTTGTTTTCTGAGGTAGGCCTTCATTTATGTTAACTTTATTCTTAGTATCACTTTCATTGCATTCCACAGATATTGGTACATTGTTTTCATTTATTTCTGGGTATTTTCTTTTTTAAAATTTCTCCTTTGATTTCTTCATTGATCCAATAGTTGTTCAGTAGCAAGCTGTTTAGTCTCCACATATATGTGACTTTTCCAGCTTTCTGCTTGTAGTTGATTTCTAGTTTCAAATCATTGTGGTGAGAAAAGATTCTTAATATAATTTCAATCTTTTTACATTTAAGGAGACTATTTTTGCTTCCCAACATATGGTCTATCTTGAGAATGTTCCATGTGCACTTGAGAAGAATGCGTATTCTGCTGCTTATGGATGGAACATTTTATATACTATATCTATTAAGTTCATCTGGTCTGTTTCATTTAAGGCTGAAGATTTCTTGTGAACTTTCTATCTGGACAATCTATCCATTGATGTCAGTGTGGTACTAAGAGCTTCAGCAGTATTGTTTGCTGTCACTTTCTCCCTTTATGTCTGTTAATAATTGCTTTATATACTCTGGTGGTCCTGTGTCAGGTGCACATGAGTTAATAAATATTATGTCTTCTTGTTGAATTGTCTGTATCTTTACATAAGGCCCATCTTTGTCTCTAGTTACCTTTTTAATCTTGAAGTCTATTTTGTCTGATATGACTATGGCTACACTCATTTTCTTTTGGTTGCCATTTTCTTGAAGTATCAACTTTCCATCTCTTCTCTTTGAGCCTGTGTTTGTCTTTAGAGCTGAGATGGATCTCCTGGAGGCAGCACATTGTTGAGTCTCAGTTTTTAATTCTTCCAGCCACTATGTCTTTTTTTGTTTTTGGTTTTTTAATTTAACATATTTTTTTATTTGAGTTAATAATAGTTTACATCATTATGAAATTTCAGTTGTAAATTATTTCTTGTCTGTCACAACATAGGTGTTCCCCTTCACCCCCTGTGCCCAATCCCACCCCTCTCCCTTGGTAACCACTAAACTGTTTTCTTCGTCCATGTGCTTGCTTATATTCCACATATGAGTGAAATCATCTGGTGTTTTTCTGTCTCAGTCTGGCTTATTTTGCTAAGCATAATTCCTTCTAGGTCTTTCCATGTTGTTGCAAATGGGATGAATTTGTCTTTTTTCCAGCTGAGTAGTATTCCGTTGTATACATACACCACATCTTCTTTATCTGGTCATCAGTCAATGGGCACTTGGGTTGCTTCCATGTCTTGGCTATTGCGAATAGTGCTGCAATGAACACAGGGGTACATATGTTACTTTAGATTGTTGATTTCAAATTGTTTGGGTAGATACCCAGTAATGGGATAGCTGGGTCATATGGTAGTTCTATTTTTAGTTTTTTGAGGAATCTCCATACTATTTTCCATAGTGGCTGCATCAGTTTGCATTCCTACCAGCAGTGTATGAGGATTCCCTTCTCTCCACACCCTCTCCAAAATTTATTATTTGTAGTCTTAGTGATTATAGTCATTTTGACAAGAGGAAGGTTGTATCTTAGTGTAGTTTTGATTTGCATTTCCCTGATGATTAATGACGTTGAACATCTTTTCATGTGTTTATTGGCCATCTGTAAATCTTCTTTGGAAAAATGTCTGTTCATCTCCTCTGTCCATTTATTGATCAGTCTGTTTGTTTTGTGGTTCAGTTGGGTGAGTTCCTTATATATTATGGAGATTAAACCCTTATAGGATATACGATTTGCAAATATTTTCTCCCAATTGGTGGGTTGTCTTTTAGTTTTGATCCTAGTTTCTTTTGCCTTGCAGAAGCTCATTAGTGTGATGAACTCCTGCTTATTTATTTTTTCTTTTATTTCCCTTGTCTGAGAAGACATAGTATTCAGAAAGATCATTTAAGTTTGATGTCAAAGAGTGTACTAACTATATTATCTTCCAGAAGTTTTATGGTGTCAGGACTTATTTTCAAGTCTTTGATCCATTTTTACTTAATTTTTGTGTATAGCATGAGATAATGGTTTACTTTCATTCTTTTACATGTGGCTGTCCTGTTTTCCCAACACCATTTCTTGAAGAGACTGTCTTTTCTCCATTGTATGTTCTTGGCACCATTGTCAAAGATTAGCTGTCCGTATATGTGTGGTTTTATTTCTGGGCTTCCACTTCTGTTCCATTGATTTGTGTGCCCGTTTCTCTACCAGTACCATGCCATTTTGATCACTATGGCTTTGAGGTACATTTTGAAGTCAGGGATTGTGATGCCTCCAGCTTTGTTCTTTTTTTCTCTGTATTGCTTTAGTAATTCAGGGTCTTTGGTTGCCCCACATGAATTTTAGGATTCCTTTTTCTATTTCCGTGAAGAATGTCATTGGGATTCTGATTGGGATTGCACTGAATCTGTAGATTACTGTAGGTAGTATGGACATTTTAACTATGTTTATTTTTCCAATCCATGTGCATGGAATCTCTTTCCATCTCTTTATGTCATTGTCTATTTCAATAATGTCTTATAGTTTTTATTGTATAAGTCCTTCATCTCCTTACTTAAATTTATTCCTAGGTACTCTATTCTTTTTGTTGTGATTGTAAATGGAATTGTATTCTTGAGTTCTATTTTGGTAAGTTTGTTATTAGAGTACAGAAATGCAACTGATTTTTGTAAGTTGATTTTGTACCCCGCAACTTCACCGTAGCTGTTAATTATTTCTTATAGTTTTCTGATGGATTCTTTAGGGTTTTCTGTATACAAGATCATGTCATCTGCAAGCAGTGAGAGTTTCACTTCTTCATTTCCAATTTGGATTCCTTTTATTCCTTTCTCTTGCCTAATTGCTCTGGCCAAAACCTCCACTACTATGTTGAACAAGAGTGGTGATAGTGGACAACCTTGTTTTCTTCCTGTTCTCAGAGGGATGGCGTTCAGTTTTTCCCCATTGAGTGTGATGTTGGCTGTGGGTTTGTCATATATGGCCTTTATTATCTTAAGGTAATTTCCTTCTATCCCCATTTTGTTAAGAGTTTTTATCATAAATGGCTTTTGGATCTTGTCAAATGCTTTCCCTGCATCTATTGAGATGACCATGTGGGTTTTATTCCTCATTTTGTTAATGTGGTGTATCACATTGATTGATTTGTGGTTGTTGAACCATCCCTGTGTCCCTGGTATAAATCCCACTTGATCATGATGTATGATCTTTTTGATGTATGGCTCTTTTGGGGCTGCAAATATTTTGCTGAAGATTTTTGCTTCTATGTCCATCAGTGATATTGGCCTGCAGGTCTCCTTTTTTGTGTTGTCCTTGTCAGGTTTTGGTATCAGAGTGCTGTTGGCCTCATAGAATGTGTTATGAAGTGTTCCATCTTCCCTAAATTTTTGGAATAGCCTGAGAAGGATAGGTATTAAATCCTCTTTGAAACTTTGGTATAGTTCTCCAGGGATGCCATGTGGTCCTGGGCTTTTATTTTGGGAGATGTTTATGATTACTGGTTCAATCTCTTTTCTGGTGGTTATCCTATTCAGATTATCTATTTATTCTTGATTCAGCTTTGGGAGGTTGTAAGAGTCTAAGAATTTATCCATTTGTTCTAGATTGTCCATTTTGTTGACATATAGCTTTTTGTAGTTACTATTGTTTTTATTTCTGTGGTATCTCTTGTAATTTCTCCTCTTTCATTTCTAATTTTACTTATCTGATCTTTCTTTTTTCTTTGTAATTCTGGCAAGGGGTTTGTCAATTTTATTTATCTCCTCAAAGAAGCAGATCTTTGTTTCATTGATCTTTTCTACTGGCTTTCTTTTTTCACTTGTATCAATTTCTGCTTTGATTTTTATTATTTCTCTCCTTCTGCTGACTTTAGACTTTGTTTGTTCTTTTTAATGTTCAGTTAGGTGTAGTTTGAGTTTGCTTATTTAGGATTTTTCTTTCTTGTCAAAGTGAGCTGTATTGGGATGAATTTCCCTCTTAGTACCACTTTTGCTACATCCCATATTAGTTGGTACGGTATGTTTTCATTTTTATTTTTCTCCAGATATTTTTTGATTTCTCCTTTAATTTCTTCAATAACCCATTGCTCATTCAATAGCATGTTGTTTAGTCTCCACATCGTTTTCCCTTTCTCAGCTTTTTCCCTGTAATTAGTTTCTAGCTTCATAGCATTTTGATCAGAAAAGATGCTTGCTATTATTTAAATTTTCTTAAATTTATTGATCCTTGCCTTTTCCCCCAACAGATGGTCTGTCCTTGAGATTGTTCCATGTGCACTTGAGAAGAATGCATATTTTACTTTTTTTGGATGATGTTCTATATATATCTATTAAGTCCAAGTAGTCTAGCTTTTCATTTAATTCCACTGTTTCCTTGTTGACTTTCTGTCTGGATGATCTATCCATTGATGTGAGTGGAGTGTTGGGGTCCCCTACTGTTATTGTGTTATTATTAATATCTCCTTTTAGGTTTTTTAATAGTTGCTGTATGTACTTTGGTGCTCCTGTGTTGAATGGATAGATATTTATGTGTTATGTCTTCATGGTGGAGTGTCCCTTTGATCATTATATACTCCTCCTCTTGAACTCTCTTTACCTGTCTTATCTTGAAGTCTACTTTGTCTTCAATAAGTATTGCAACACCTGCTTTCAGTGGTGTGCCATTCATCTTCTATCTCTTCACTCTGAGCCTGTGTTTCTCACTAGAACTGAGAAGTGTTTCCTGGAGGCAGCATATTGTTGGATCTTATTCATTAATCCAACTTGCCATTCTGTCTTTTTCTTGGAGAATTCAACCCACTTACATTTAGGGTAGTTATTGATATATTAGGGCTTAATGCTGCCATTTTACCCCTTGTTTTACCATTATCCTGCATTTCCTTTGTTTTTTGTCACATGTGTTTTGGTCTACCAATGGAGTTATGTGGTTTTGTATGTTGGGTTTCTTAGTTCTCTCCTTACTTATTACTTGTGTCTCTGTTCTGCTTTTTTGTTTAGTGATTATGCTGAGGTTTGTATGCAAAATCTCTTAGATGGTCCATTTTCTGATGGCCTCTTATTTCCTTAGACTAAACCAATTCAGTCCCCTTTTTCCTCCCCTCTTATGTTGTTTTTGTGACATCTTATTCCATCTTGTGCTGTGAGTTTTTGGTTAAAATGACAAGGTTATCTTTGTTTTTGGTATTTTCCTTCCCTTTATCTGTAATGTTATACTTGAGTACTTGCTGACCAGCTCTGATATGTAGCTACAATTTTCTGATTTTGTCTACCTATTTATCTCCCCCTCCAGGTATGAGGGCCTTTTTGAGGATTTCTTGTGTGTGTGTGGTCTCATGGCTACCTACTCCCTTAACTTTTGTTTGTCTGGGAAAGTTTTTATTTCTCCATCACATCTGAAGGGTATTTTCACTGGATAGAGTATTCTTGGTTGAAAGATTTTTCCCTTCAAAAATTTGAATACGTCATTCCAGTCTCTCTTAGCCTGTAAGGTTTCTGCAGAGAAATCCACTGAAAGCCTGATAGGGGTTCCTTTGTAGGTTATTTTCTTCTGCCTTGCTGCTCTTAGTATTTTTTCTTTGTCATTCACTTTTGCCAGTTTCACTACTGTATACCTTGCAGTAGGTCATTTTATATTGACATGTTTAGAAGATTTGATAGCTTCTTTCACGTGGATTTCCATTTCTTTCACCAGGCTTGGGGAGTTCTCAGCTATTATTTCTTTGAACAAGATTTCTGCTCCATTCTCCTTCTCTTCTCTCTCTTGAATATCTATAATACTTATGTTGCATTTCCTAATTGAGTCATATTTCTCAGAGACTTTCTTCATTTCTGTTTTTCTTTTTTTTTTTTTTTTTAAGAATAGGTTTAACCCTGAGCTAACATCTGCTGCCAATTCTCCATTTTTTCTGAGGTAGATTGGTCCTCAGCTAACATCTGTGCCCATATTCCTCTACTTTATATGTGGGATGTCTGTCACAACATGGCTTGATAAACAGTGCATAGGTGTGAACCAGCGAACTTCAGGCTGCTGAAGTGGAATTTGCAAACTTAACCACTGTCCCACTGGGCTGGCCCCTTTCTTCATTTCTGTTTAGCCTTAGTTTTCTCTCCTCCTCTACCTGGAGCATTTCAATATGTCTCTCTTTAATTATGATGATTTGCTCCTCAATGATATCTGCTCAAGCATTCAGGGAATCCATAGTTTGTTTTATTTCATCCGTCATGTCTTTCATCTCCAATATTTCTTATTGGTTCTTCCTTATAGTTTTAACCTCTTTTGTGAAGTAGCTCTTAAACCTTTTGAATTGTTTCTCTACTCTTTCAATACATTGAGTTTTTTGATGATAGCTATTTTGAATTCCCTTTCATTTAGATTACATATTTCTATGTCTTCAGCATTGATTTCTGAGTCCTTGTCATTTTCTTTCTGGTCTGGAGATTTAATATAATTTTTGATACTACTATAGGGCATTGCTCTGTTGCACATTTTGGTATTATTTGGTTGCTGTTGTCACCTATTGCCACTGGGTGGGGGTCAAAAGCTGTATATTCTGAGCCCTGCCAGATCTCAGGTGCTGGAGTCAGTGCTGGGAAGGTGGGGGTGGGGTGAGGGGCACTTTCTTCTGCTTGCTCACAGGGATTTCTCACTCTGCTCTCACTGTCTGCTCTCCTGGGGTGTTGGCTTGATGAAGTCATCCCCATGATAGCTTTCACCTCAGTAGGGGGTTTTCCCCTAGGCTTCAAGGGGCCTTGGGGGATTTTTGACATTCCCGTGAATGGGCACCCCCTCCCCCTTCCTTCCCTCTCAGAGATGTGTGCAACCCCTGGATTGCAGACTTTTGGGGAGGGAGCAATTCTTTCTCTTACCCCATTCCACCTCCTCTGAGGTGGCTTCAGCCTCTCCACCTCCTGACGTATGGGTGCATGCATCTCTCAGACATCTTTTGTGTTGTGTGGATGTTCTCTGTTGGACTATGAATGTCTTTTTGTTATTTTGTGGAGAGGAGAGTGCACCAGGAGAGCTCACTCTGCCATGATACTCCCCTTGACTGCTTTCAATATTGTTTCTTTGTCATTGATTTTTGACAGTTTTATTATCATGTGTTTTGAAAAAGGTCTTTTTACATTGAGATAATTGAGTGTTCTACTTGCTTCATGAATTTGTACATATAGTTTTTTCCCCAGGTTTGGGAAGTTCTCAGTTATTATTTCTTTAAATAATATCTCTGTTTCTTCTCTCTTTTCTGCTTCTTGGATACTCAACAGTCTTCTGTTGACCTTTCTAATGGAGTCAGATAATTCTATCAGAATTTCTACATTTTTAAAAAGTTTTATTTCTCTCTCCTCTTCTACTTGCATTATTTCTAGGTTTATTTCATCAAGCTTGCTAATTTTATCTTCCATATGATCTGATCTATTTCCAATGTTTTCTAATGCCTGCTTCATCTCACTTATTGAGTTCTTCAGCTCCAGAATTCCTATTCAGTTCGTTTTAGATTTTCAATCTATTTGGTAAAATATTCCTTCTGTCCATTGATTTTTTTGATGAGCTCATTGAACTATCTTTCTGAGGCTTTTTGGTAGTTTTCTGAGTTTCATCATGAAAGCTATTTTGAAGTCTTTATCAGATCACAGTCTTCTGTGACTCTATGTTTAATTTCTGGAGAGTTGCTTTCTTTTTGTGATGTCATGGTACTCTGGTTCTTTGTGGTGCTTGCTGAGTTATTCCTCTGCAAGCACATTTGTTGTAGCAAACATGTTTTTTATTTAGGTATAGCTTCGTTTTGATTCAAATTTCTCAATAACTTGCAGATTAGAAGCTTTCCTTTTATTTTTCAGTAGGTGGTGCTATAGCACTAGTTTTTGGTTTCTCTTACTTGAGCTGCCTCTGGCTATATTTAAATATCTGCATGTTCTACCCTCCACTGCCTCTATTTTGCATATTGCTGTATCTCTCATCATCACTGCCTGCACTTCTGTGGCTCACTGATGCCTTGCTGTTTTTTGTGTCACTGTGGTCACTAGTTTTGCTACCAGAAGCATGGGAATGGCTGACACTTTGACCACATCCAGGACCACTTGAGTCAGAAGCTCTGCCACCATGGATGGGGGAGGAGGGAGCTGGGTATGTGGGGCACCATCTCAGCTATTGCCAACTACTTTGTGGTCACAGGTGCCACTGCAGTTGGGATGTAAATGTCCTATATGTATCTTTGCCACTGCTACCCATCTCTGAGCCACAGCTGGGAGGCCTGGATATGGGGCTCCATTTCTGTATCTGCCTCTTCCTCCTGTGGCTAGAGGTGTCACAGCAGCCAGCTGGCTGGAGCCACACATGTGGCTCTGCTGCTGTCCACCAAGTCCTTTAGGGGCTAGGGGTGGCTGATTTAGTTGCCACAGCTAGATATCTGGAATACTGGGCTCTGCCTCTGCTGTTCCTTCATTTAGCTTCCTGTATGTGCTGAATCCACCCTCCTTTGTATGTACTGACATGTATCTTTCTGGAATTCTGAAGTGTTGTGTAATGTAGCCTTTGTTGATTTATGGATGTTTTACTCACTGTAGATTGTCACTGGAGACACAAAAGTATCCTGTTATGACACCATGATGATGACATCTCCCTGCACTTTCATTTTCTAATCATGCAATAAGCCTTCCATTAGAGGAGAATAAAAAAGTGGAGTTTCATGTATTATTATGAATTATACTGTATATTTCATATTAGTCCACTTAATCATAAAATCAAATTAAATGAATCTCTGAATTCAAATCATCAAGCTATCACTCTTTAATCTAAAGATGATGAGTAAGATGTTTACTACTTTGACACTATAGAAGATCAAATTCTTGCAGGTAAGATTACATTTTTATTCTACTTAATAGCTAATATTTATTAAGTTGATATTTTGGAAAGCTAAAGAATTTAGTTAGAATTAGTTATTAAATTCTAAAAGATATTTCTTAATCTGACTTGTGACAATATATCATTTTTTGAAGAATATTTAAAAATATATCCAGATTTATCAAATAAATCTCTTAAGTATCAGTACATGTGAGATATATGGAAAACTCTGGGGGATAGAAAATATATTGTCATTGTTTCTTCTTTAAAGACCCATCATTTCTTCTAGGTGGGAAGAGGACAGAATTGAACACCTTAAAGGATTAGAGATAATGAAGTGGGTTGCTATTTGAAGCTAACCATTACTCAACAGGAATTCAGAGAGAAAAATGATCATCCTGCCCTGGAATTTCCGCAAGACCATAAAATTTGTCACTTATTTGTTTATCCTTCCCTTTTCTTCTGTAATTTACCAATAATTACAGATGATTCAAGTGGTCAAGTAACTTCTGTCTCTATTTTGTTATTTCTACTCCCATCATCTTGAACCATGGCAATATCTTACTAAATGGTATCTTTCATTCATTCATTCAGATCGCCCTACTTTATCCTAAATATGCTTGTGAGGCATTCTTCCTAAGTATATCCTTGTTGTGCAAAGAGCACCCTTCAATCTAGTTACTTAGCCTGTTGCACAATGTCCTTCTCAATGGGTGCCTAACTTGCCCATGTTCACAAAGCGAGTAAGTCTAGAGCCACTCATCCCATGTCACTTGCCTCCAGAGCCCACATGCTTATTCAAAACACCATGCTGTAATCACACACTGATTTGTTTGTCTCCCATGAGGCTAACTTCCTTTAGGGTGGCAATAGGCCTGGGTCTTATTCACCCCTATGTCCTTAGTGGTATGCTATCATCCAATGGTCACTAATGACCTGTTAATTAATTTGGGAAAATTCTATCTTGAAAATGGTGTATTAGTCAGGATTCAATCTGGAAAACAAAGCCTACACCAGGTAGTTCAATAGGGATATATAATAGGAAAACACTCCAACTGTCTTGGAAGCTTACTATAAAAGTAAGCTACAAACTAGATATTTAAGCAGTAAACAAAGGACATTAATGTAAGCTCAAAATTTACAAATTATTTATACATGGTACTCAACTTATAATGGTTTGACTTACAGTTTTTCAAATTTACGATGGTGCAAAAGTGATATGCATTCAGTAGAAACTGTACTTTGAATTTTGATCTTTTCCTTGGGTAGTGATATGTGGCATGATACTCTCTCATGATTCTGGGCAGCTGCAGCAGGCTGAAGCTCCTAGTCAACCACACAATCACCAGAGTAAACAAATGATACTTTACAGTGTACAGCGTTGCCAGTGTTTTTTGATGAGTACCCATACAACCGTTCTGTTTTTCACTTTTAGGATACTGTTTAATAAATTACTTGAGATATTCAGCACTTTATTATAAAAGGGGCTTTTTGTTAGATTTTGACCAACTGTATGCTAATGTAAGTGTTCTGAGCACATTTAAGGTAGGCTAAGCTTTGATGTTCAGTAGGTTAGGTGTATCAAGTGCATTTTACACTTACAATATATTTAACTTATAATGAGTTTATTGGAATGTAACACCATCATACAATGAGGAAGGTCTGTACTATTGTCAAGTTGATAAGAATAATAAGTTCCCTTTTCTTTTTAAATATTAAAGATTTTAAGACATTTTTCCACAACCCAAGTAATAGCTTTACCATCTTGGTTAACATTTCCTTTTTCAACAAAAAGATGCTAGTGTCCATCACTGTTGTAAGCACTCATTAAAGTAGATATATTGGCTACTCTGTTTTGACTGCACAGATATTGATATACCAATATTTAATTCTCTGTGTTCTATTTCCCCAATGTCTAAGATACTTAGACATTGAAAAGACTAAAAATAATTAGAAAATATTAAAAACTAAGAAAATACTAAAATAAATAGAGAATTTTTGTAAATTAGAATGTCATTAGGTTAACATACAAGAATTAATATACTTGATATGTGCAAACAAAAACCAGTTTGAAGACAGAAGATTCCAATTGCAATAACAAAATAGAAAAGAAACAATTAATGAATAAAAAAATATGAGGACAGTCTATAAAACTCTGAAATGCATTGAAAGAAACAAAATAGATTTAAATAAATGGAATGACAAACCATGTTCTGATTAGTAAGGTTCTAGATAAAAAAGATCAGTTTTTTCTAAACCAATTTCAAAACAAGCCCGTATCCATAAATATATGACTGAAGTTTCTGTCTCTATAGTTATAAAAATAGAATAAACAAGCAAGAATTTAAAAAATTTCTAAAAACAAAAACAATGAGTGAGCTAGTTCTATCAGCCTTAAAATAGACTCTAAAGGGACTTTAATTAAATCTTATATTGGGACATGAAAAGAAAGACAGTAAAGAATAGAAAGTTTGGAAATAAACCCAGTTGAATAAAGAAATTTAACGTATGATAAGGGTGACATCTCAAAAAAGTGAGGAACAATAGATTTGAAAAGAATTAGCGTGAGAAAATTGGATCTCTTTTGTATTGTATGAATAAGGAAAAAACACAAATGGATTAGATATTCTTGCTTAAAAAATAAAATTATAAAACTACTAGACAAAAACACAAGTGAATTGCTATAAGAATAGAATAGAAGAGGAAAAAACCTACAGCATTCTGGACTCACAAAGCTAGTACTTTTTATGGGATCTGATATCTGGCAAGAAGTGTTTTTTGAAGTTAGTCTGGCAAGGCTCTCCTAGTTTATGTTTTGTGATACTGGTGCTTCAGGCAATAAGTAATTTTATACACTAAAATAATTTTCAATACCAACAAATGATAAATGATGTATAAAATAAAATGTATTTAAAAGTCCACTTGAAAAATTCATATGGGGCAAGAAAAGACCCCGAATTGCTAAAGCAATCCTGAGAAAGAAGAACAAAGCCGGAGGCATCACAATCCCTGACTTCAAAACATACTACAAAGCTACAGTAATCAAAACAGCATGGTACTGGTACAAAAACAGGTGCACAGATCAATGGAACATAATTGAAAGTCCAGAAATAAAACCACACATCTATGGACAGCTAATCTTCAACAAAGGAGCTGAGGGCCTACAACGGAGAAAAGAACGTCTCTTCAACAAATGGTGCTGGGAAAACTGGACAGCCACATTTAAAAGAATGAAAATTGACCATTCTTTTTCACCATTCACAAAAATAAACTCAAAATGGATCAAAGATTTAAAGATTAGTCCTGAAACAATGTCTTCTAGAAGAGAATATAGGCAGTACACTCTTTGACATCAGTTTCAAAAGAATCTTTTTGGACACCATAACTCCTCAGATGAGGGAAACAATAGAAAGAATAAACAAATGGGACTTCATCAGACTAAAGAGCTTCTTCAATGCAAGGGAAAACAGGATTGAAACAAAAAACCAGCCCACTAAATGGGAAAAAATATAAATGTCCAGTTGAGTCCATAAGATAATAAGAGAATACTCTAGGGATTAAAATCAAGGGAACCCTCAAGTCAGATTGAAATATAAGCATGAAGCCTGGGTTCCACTGAAGGGATTACCTGATAATAAGAATGTGAAATATGAGTTTATGTCAACTGTCTAGGTAAAAGGGAAATATCACAATCTATATAATGCAGAGAATGGAAACTGAAGATACCTACATGATGCTGGTACTTTCAGGGTTTTTACTTTAAGATAAAATATGTGTGAAAACAAATTGGCAATAATATTAGACAGTGGAACAAATCTATTTTATTCTTGATTCTTGATCTGTGTAAGAGAAAAAAAGGACCTGACTTCATCTTTGTTTTGAGTTATATGTATTCATTGTGTATAGTTTGTGAAAACCTAAACGAAGGCTTTATTTTTAAAAGTTCTCAGGGGCCGGCCCAGTGATGCAGCAGTTAAGTTCGTATGTTCTGCTTCTCAGTTGTCCAAGGTTCGCTGGTCCAGATCCCGGGTTTGGACATGGCACCGTTTGGCAAAAGCCATGCTGTGGTAGGCATCCCGTGTATAAAGTAGAGGAAGATAGGCATGGATGTTAGCTCAGGGCCAGTCTTCCTCAGCAAAAAGAGGAGGATTGGCAGTAGTTAGCTCAGGGCTAATCTTCCTCAAACAAAACAAAACAAAACAAAACAAAACAATTCTCAGCTATAGGCATAGGCTCCTGGAACAAGTAAATACAAATTTTTCTGTCTACCAATCTACCACAAATCTACTTAGACCTTTCAAGGAGCAAAACAGTTCCACATTGTTTTGTTGTTAACTTTACTATGGCACATAAGTGTCAATAACTAAATTACAAAGTATGTAACAATAATCATCTGAAACAAAAAATTTCATAATTAGAACTGAAGTGATGTGAGATATTGGATATCAGATTAAGAAAAATCACAAATAATTTAAGTTTTTCAAAGAGTAAGTAAAGTGTAGGAGATATGTGATGAGGCATATTTGAAAATAAACAAAATAGAGCAATCACAAATAAAAATTTTCAAATCAAAGCCACAATAAGACATCACCTCACCCTTGTTAGAATGGCTGTCATCAAAAAGACAAAAGACAATAAGTGTTGGTGAAAATGTGGGGAAAAGGGAACCCTTGTGCACTGTCAGTGAGACTGCAAATTTGTGCCGTCACTATGGAAATATTATGGAAGCTCCTTCAAAAACTAAAAATACATCTACCATATTATCCAGGAAACATAATTATGGGTACATATCCAAAAGAAATGAAGACAGGATCCTAAAGAGATATCTCCATTTTCATGTTCTTTGCAGCATTTTTCACAATAGTCAATATATTAAAAAACCCCTAACTGTCCATCAATGGATGAATGGATAAAGAAGATGTGGTATACATATAGAATGGACTATTATTCAGCCAAGAGAAAGAAGGAAATTCTGCCTTTTGTGAAAACATTGATGGATCTTGAAGGTATTATGCTAAATAAAATATGTCAGACACAGAAAGAAAATATAGTCATGTGCTGCACAATGACATTTTGGTCAATGATGGGCCATATATATAAAGTTGGTATCAGAAGATTAGTACCACATAGCCTAGATGTGTGGTAGGCTATGCCATCTAGGTTTGTGCAAGTGCACTCTGTGATGTCTGCCGATTGACAAAATCTCCTAATGATGCTTTTCTCAGAACATATCCCTGTTGTTAAGCAATGCATGACTATATGGTATTCTATCATTCATATGTAGAATCTAAAAAAAGTTAAACTCACAGAGAACTAGAGTAGAATGTCCATTAACAGGGATTGGGGGAGCGGGGGAAATGGGGAAAAATTGGTCAAAGAGTACAAACTTCTAGCTATACGATGAATAAGTTCTGGGGATCTAATGTACAGCATGATGCTTATAGTTAATAATAGAGTATTATATATTTTAAAGTTGACAAGGGACTAGAACCTTAAATGTTCTCTCCACAAAAAATAAAAAGTAATTATGTGACATGGAGGTCTTAGCTAACATTATTGTGTTAGGACAATAGAAAGGACAGAAATAGACCCACATAGATATAGTGAATGGATTTTGACAAGGGAGCAAAGGCAATTCAATGGAGAAAAGATATTTTCAAAATATAGTTCTGGAATTGGACATCCACATTAAAAAAATGAATCTGGGGGCCGACCCCAGGGCATAGTCATTAAGTTCAGCACATTCCACTTCAGTGGCCTGGGTTTGCAGCACTGGTTTGGATCCTGGGCGCAGACCTACACCATACATCAGCCATGCTGTGGCAGTGATCAAATATAAAAAGCAGAGGAAGATTGGCTACAGGTGTTAGCTCAGGGCTAATCTTCCTCAGCAGGAAAAAAATGAATCTAGACAGAGACTCCATATCCTTCACAAAAATAATTCAACATGTATCACAGGCATAAATATAAATCACAGAAGTATAAAACTCCTAGAAGACAACCTAGTGAAAATTTAGATGACTTTGAATTTGGTAATGTTTTTAAAGATATGACATTAAAGGCACAATCCATGAATAAAAGAATTGATAAGCTAGGCTTCATTAAAATTAAAATTTTTTATTCTCCTATAGACACTACCAAGAGAATAAAAAGAGAAGCCACAGACTGGGAGAAAATATTTGCAGAAGTCATATTTGATAAAAGGCTCTTTTTCAAAATATTCAAAGAAAATGTAAAACTCGACAATAATAAAACAAGCAACCCAATTTCAAAATCTTAGTTCCCAGAGGCTGGCTGAGTGGTGTAGTGATTTAGTTCACATGCTGTGCTTTGGTGCCCTGGGGTTCTCAGGTCCAGATCCCAGGTGCAGACCTACACACTGCTCATCAAGCCATGCTGTGGTGGTGTCCCACATATAACATAGAGGAAGGCTGACACAGATGTTAGCTCAGGGCCAATCTCCCTCATCAAAAAAATGACAAAAAACTAAGTTCCCAGACAGTAGCCAAGGGCCATCCTAATAATCAGGATTTTCTAATGATAAGAAAGTAGACCTGTTATGTCAACTATATTGTGCAGAGTTAATGAGTAAATGATCTTAAAGATTGTTATACAAATTTATTAAAGAGTTTTACTACTGTAGTTGGGAAGATAGAGAGATGGACAGTATTTTTAACAAGTAAACAGAGGATTCACATTATGTTTGAATACCCAGGTAAATCTCTTTAAAATGGAAAGGTTTTAAGGCTTCAAAAAAAAGTCAACAATGTTATGAAAGCATATCTCTTGCAGGCCATATTTTGTAACCACTGTGAAGTGACAATAGAAACTATCAATTAAAGTGTAAACAAAAAGTAATAATATGACCACAAGCTGATTTCATTTAAATAGCTTCTAGATTGAATAAAATAGCTAAACTAAGGTTACTTTTAAGGAGTCAGGGAACTGTTAAGTGGAAGCATAATGAAAGGAATCAAAGGGCCTGAATTCAGGTAACTAATTCCACCAATTACTAGCTTAGTCTTACAGGAAATACATGGGTTCTGAACATTTTCTGTCACTCATCACTAAAATGAGCCATTAACACTCACATATTTGTACAAAACATGAATGACTTTCAAATATCAAAAAAATAACCACAGTCAGGGACCCTGGGGTTGAAAGCCATGAGGTTACTTAAGTAGCATGGTGGGGGAGCTGGACAGCTTAGTCACCCTGCCCCTGGTGGCCCATTCCCCACTGCACCTGGAGGCAGCAGAAGCAGCTTGGCAGAGTGGAGAGGGGCCAGGGCTGAGCTTGACAGGCACAGGCCACCTTACGTGCTGCATAGGGAGTAGCTTTGGAGAGCAGTGCAGGAAATGGGAGAGCAACCCGTCTTCACTACACAAGCACATATCTTCCAGATTGACTCCATCACCAAGAACTGAGTGCCAAGAAGTGAGCAGGCAGCCACCATTTCCTACTTCTAGATTCCACAGAAAACAGCTATTGGATCATTAGTTTGTAAGGAGCCAAAGTGATCATAAACAAAACAATCACACTCTATATGACTTTAATCAATATATCACAGAAGCTCGAGCAGTGAACCAACAGCAGAGCCAATGTGGTATTTGGTTTGGGTTTTTCCTCAAACAGCAGCTGAGAAACTTTACAGAGAAATTTTAGGAGGTAAATGAAGCTGCAAAACTAGCCAGAGACAAGTCCCAGGAGAAAATCAAAACCTTGAGTAATCATTCCCAAGAATCTGGGTGTGAAACTTCACCTTCTACTGAGGCATCCAGTGTCAATGGGACACACAAGGAAAAGACCTCTCACCTCACCCCTACTGACACAGAGTTGAAGTCTGAGCATGACAAGCTGATCTGTGACATAGAGTGCTGCCAATGTGAAGAAATAGGAGAATAAGCTGCAGACCCTACAGGAGAGCAATGTCTGGCTTACCATGGCACTGCAGGAGTCAGTGGCCAGCATGGAGCAGTGAAAGAGGAAGTTCTCTATCTGCCCTGAAGAGAATGACTGGCTGTGGAACAATCCTGAGGAGTTGGAAGAACAATGCAAAGAGATAACAAAGAGAAGGAGAAGCATACCCAGTTGAAGAAAAGAATTGAGGAGCTGGAGTCAGAACTCTGAGAAAAGAAGATAGAGTTAAAAGACCTCCAAAAACAAAGTAAACTCAGACCTCAGCTCATGTCAGAGTATGAATACATTTCTGAGAAGCTAGAGGCAGCAAAGAGAGATAATCAAAACCAGAGAGACAAAGTGCTTTCTCTAAAGACAGACATTGAGGAAAGTAACTACTGACCATGCCACTTGAAGGCAGAATTGAAGAACTTCTTGAAGGTGCTGGATGGGAAGATAAATGACCTCCACAACTTCTGTGGAGGCCTCTGCAAGCTGGGCAAGGAAAACTAGGGCAGGGCTGAGACCAGGGTACCCTTGTGAGTCCCAAGTGTGTGTGTGAGACAAAATAGGACTAGGACATTCTCATTTATGTGTTGCTTCTCTACATGCAGGTGAAGTTTGTGGTGTTTCCAAACGAGTTGCGTCATCCACTCTCTCCTCTCCAGAGTAGAAATCTCCTCATGATTCTCTGGCCTTGCAAGGTTTTGGACAACTGGAAGATTCTGGTTTGGGGTCCAGAACTAGGTCTTCCTTAACTATTTAGCAGTCAGGGCAGGGATGTTTATATCTTTTTCTTTTCTTTTCTTTTTTACTGAGGAATATTGTCCCTGAACTAACATCTGTAGCCAATTTTCCTCTTTTTCCTTGAGGAAGATTGTCCCTGAGCTAACATCCATGCCAATCTTCCTCTATTTTGTATGTGGGATGCTGCCACAACATGGCTTGAGGAGTGGTGTGTAGGTCTGCACCCAAGATCTGAACCCACGAACCAGGCACTGCTGAAACAGAGTGTGAAACAACCACTAAGCCACCAGGTCACCCTCTATATCTTTCTTAAGGATTGTTGCAACCATAATAAATGCAAATGGACTCTTTTCTAGCCCAAATATCAACATCGTTTACATCTACGTTCTGTGTAACACTACCCCTGTGGTTTCTAACTTTGTGTGTCACACACGCCCTGGTGTCTCAGAATTCTTGTGTAACTATCCCACTTGTGTCTCTGATTTTGTGTGTTACGCTCCCACTGACATCTCTGACTTCGTGTGTAAAACTCCACCTGACATCTCTGACTCCGTGTGTCACACTCCAACTGGTGTCTCTGAATCTTGTGTCACACTCCCCCTGGCATCTGTGACTTTGTGTGTCACACTCACCTGGGCGTCTCTGACTACATGGGCAAAATTCCCCGTGGTGTCACTGACTTCATGTTTCACACTCCCATTGGCATTTCTGACATCATATGTAACACACCCAGTGGCATCTCTGACTTTGTGTCTCATACCTCCCCTTGTTTCTCTTAGTACGTTCATCACACTCCCCCGGCTATATATAACTTGACGTGTCACACTCCCAATGGCATCTCAGACTTTGTTTGCCACACTCCTCATATGTCTCTGGGTTTGTGTATCACACTCCTCCTCTTGTCCTTGAGTTCGTGTGGCACACTGCACTCTGGTACTCTGACATCGTTTCCAACTCTGCCTGGCATCTCTGACTTTGTGTGTCACACTCCTCTTGGTGTCGTGGAGTTTGTGTGTTACACTGCATGCGGCATCTCTGACTTTGTGTGTAACACTGCTGCTGGCATGTCTGACTTTGTAAGTAACACTCTATGTGGCATTTCTTCCTTCTTGTGCAACACTACCCCATATCATCTTGAACTTGGTGTGTAACTCTCCACATGGCATCTCTGACTTTGTGTGTAACACTCCCACTGGGTCTCTGACTTCATGTGTAACACTCCACAGGGTACCTCAGACTTTGGTACATATGCCCTAGTGTCTCTGACTTAATGTGTAACACAATGTGGCGTTTATGCCTTTGAATGTCACACTCCCCATGGAGTTTTGGACTACTTGTGTAACACTCACATTGGCATCTCTGATTTCATGTGTCAAACCCCGCCTTGAGTCTCTGACTTCAAAGGTAACATTCACCATTGTGTCTCTGACTTAGTGTGCAAAAATTCACCTGGCCTCTCTAACATTGTGTGTCATAGTCCCTCTAGCATCTCTGACTTTGTGTGTAACACTCTACGTGGCACCTCTGACTTTGTTTGCCCCACTCTTTGTGGTGTCTCTGACTTCATCTGTCACAAACACCCTGATATCTCTGGCTTCCTGTGTAACACTACCCCTGGTGTTTCTGACATCGTGTGTCACACTTCCCCTGGCATCTCAGGCTTTGTCTGACACACTCCCACTGGCATCACTGACTTCATGTGTAGCACTCCACCTGGCGTCCCAGACTTTGTGTATCACACTCCCCGTTGTGTCTCTGACTTCATGTGTAACACTTACCCTGTCATCTGTGACTTCATGCATAACACTCCCACTGGCATAACTGACTTCATGTGTAATCCACTCCCAGGTGCTTCTCAGTTCGTGGGTAACACTACCACTGTCGTCTCTGATTTTGTGTGTAAAACTCCCCCTGTTCTCTTTGATTTTGTGCATAACATTCCCTCGTGGCATTTCTGACTTCGTGCATGACACTGCCACTGGGGTCTTTGACTTCGTGTGTTACACTCCCTGTGGTGTCTCTGAATTTGTGAGTAACACTCCAACAGGCATCTCTTTTTCCTTCATTTTATAAAAATTATTTTCAGATGTACATCATATTTCAAATTCTGTGTACATTACATCATGTTCACCACCCGAAAACTAGTTATGGTCCACCCCTCACGTGTGAGCCTAATCACCCCTTTTGCCCTCCCCCCCCTTCTCTATGGTAACCACCAATCCAATCTCCAATGCTATGTGTTTTTTTGTCGTTGTTTTTATCTTCTACTTATGATTGAGATAATATGGTATCTGACTTTCTCCCTCTGACTAATTTCACTCAGCATAATACCCTCAAGGTCTATCCATGTTGTCACAAATGGCTGGATTTCATCATTTCTTATGGCTGAGCAGTATTCCATTGTGTATAAATACCACATCTTCTATATCCATTCGTCCCTTGATGGGCACCTAGGTTGCTTCCAAGTCTTGGCTATTGTATATAATGCTGCAATGAATACAGGAGTGCAAGTATCTTTACACCTTTGTGTTTTCAAGTTCTTTGGATAAATACCCAGCAGTGGAATAGCTGGATCATATGGTAGATCTATCCTTAATTTTCTGAGGATGCTCCATACTGCTTTCCATAGTGGCTGCACCAGTTTGCACTCCCACCAGCAGTGAGCAAGGTTCCCATCTCTCCACACCCTCTCCAACATTTGTTGTTTACTGTCTTGTTAATTATAGCCATTCTGACCGAGAGAGGTGATACCTCATTGTAGTTTTGATTTGCATTTCCCTTATAGCTAATGATGTTGAGCACCTTTTCATATGCGTGTTGGCCATCCACATATCTTCTTTGGAGAAATCTTTGTTCAGATCTTTTGCCCATTTTCTAATTGGATTGTTGGATTTTTGTTGTTGAGCTGTATTAGTTCTTTGTATATCTTGGATATCAACCCCTTATCTGATATATGGTTTGCAAGTATCTTCTCCCAATTGTTACATTGTCTGTTCGTTCTGTTGATGGTTTCCTTTGCTGTGCAGAGCTTTTTAGTTTGATGTAGTCCAATTTGTTCATTTTTTCTTTTATTTCCCTTGCCCAGCCAGACATGGGACTTGAAAATATGCTACTCAGACTGATGTCGAAGAGCGTACTGCGTATGTTTTCTTCTAGAAGTCTTAGGGTTTCTGGTCTTACATTCAAGTCTTTAATCCATTTTGAGTTGATTTTTGTGCATGGTGTAAGGGACTGGTCTACTTTCATTCTTTTGCATGTGGCTGTGCAGTTTTCCCAACACCATTTATTGAAGAGACTCTCCTTTCTCCATCGTAAGCTCTTGGCTCCCTTGTCGAATATTAGCTGTCCATAAACATGTGGGTTTACTTCTGGGCTCTCAATTCTGTGTGTCTGTTTTTGTGCCAGTACCATGCTGTTTTGGTTACTATGGCTTTGTAGTATAATTTGAAATCAGGGAGTGTGCTACCTCCAGCTTTGTTCTATTTTCTCAGGAATCCTTTGGCTATTCGGAGTTTTTTATTGTTCCATATAAATTTTAGGATTTTTTGTTCTATTTCTGTGAAAAATGTCTTTGGAACTTTGATAGGGATTGCCTTGAATCTATAGATTGCTTTAGGAAGTATGGACATTTTAGTGATGTTAATTCTTCCAATCCAAGAGCATGGAGTATCTTTCCATTTCTTTGTGTCTTCTTCGATTTCTTTCAACAATGTTTTATAGTTTTCCGTGTAGAGCTCTTTCACCTCTTTGGTTAAGTTTATTCCTAGGTATTTTATTCTTTTTGTTGCAATTGTAAATGGGATTGTATTCTTAATTTCTCTTTCTGCTACTTTGTTCTTAGTGTATAGAAATGCAACTGATTTTTGTACGTTGATTTTGCATCCCGCAGCTTGACTGTATTCCTTTATTATTTCTAAAAGTTTTTTAGTGGAATCTTTATGGTTTTCTAGATATAAAATCACGTCATCTGCAAAGAGTGACAGTTTCACTTCTTCTTTTCCAATGTGGATCCCTTTTATTTCTTTTTGTTGCCTGATTGCTCTGGCTAGGACTTCCAATACTTTGTCAAATAAGAGTGGTGACTGTGGGCATCCTTGTCTGGTTCCTGTTCTTAGAGGGATAGCTTTCAGTTTTTCTCCATTGAGAATGATATTTGCTGTGGGTTTGTCATATATGGCCTTTATTGTGTTGAGGTATTTTCCTTCTATACCCATTTGATTTAGAGTTTTTATCATAAATGGATGCTGTATCTTGTCAAATGCTTTCTCTGCACCTATTGAGATGATCATGTGATTTTTATTCTTCATTTTGTTAATGTGGTGTATCATGTTGATAGATTTGCAGATGTTGAACCATTCCTGCATCCCTGGAATGAAGCCCACTTGATCATGATGTCTGATCTCTTTAATGTATTGTTGTATTTGATTTGCTAGTATTTTGTTGAGGATTTTTGCATCGATGTTCATCAGTGATATTGGCCTGTAATTTTCTTTTTTCGTGTTGTCCTTATCTGGTTTTGGTATCAGGTTGATGTTGGCTTCGTAGAAGGAGTTAGGAAGCCTCCCCCCCTCTTCAATTTTTTTGGAAGAGTTTGAGAAGGATAGGGATTAATTCTTTTCTGAATGTTTGGTAGAACTCACCAGGGAAGCCATCTGGTCCTGGACTTTTATTTTTTGGGTGGTTTTTGATTGCTGTTTCAATATCCTTACTGGTGATCAGTCTATTCAAATTTTCTACATCTTCTTTGTTCAGTTTTGGAAGGTTGTATGTTTCTAAGAATTTATCCATTTCTTCTAGATTATCCAATTTGTTGGCATATAGCTTTTCATAGTATTCTCTTATCTCTTGTATTTCTGAGGTGTCCATTGTAATCTCCCCTCTTTCATTTCTGATTTTATTTATTTGAGCCTTCTCTCTTTTTTTCTTGGTGACTCTAGCTAAGGGTTTATCGATTTTGTTTATCTTTTCGAAGAACAAGCTCTTGGTTTCATTATTTTTTTCTATTGTTTTCCAGTCTCTATTTTGTTTATTTCTGCTCTGATTTTTATTATTTCCTTCCTTCTGCTGATTTTGGCTTTGCTTGTTCTTTTTCCAGTACCTTTAGATGCGCTTTTAGATTGTGTATTTTGGATTTTTCTTCTTTGTTGAGGTAGGCCTGAATTGCTATAAATGCCCCTCATAAAACCACTTTTGCTGTATCCCACAGATTTTGGCATGTCGTGTTTTCATTTTCATTTGTCTCCAGGAACTTTTTAATTTCTTCTTTGATGTATTCATTGACCCAATTGTTGTTCAGTAGCATTTTGTTCAATCTCCACATTTTTGTGGCTTTCCTGGTTTTCTTTCTGTAGTTGATTTCCAGTTTTATACCTTTGTGGTCAGAAAAGATGCATGGTATTATTTCGATCTCCTTAAATTTACTGAGACTTGTTTTGTGGTCTAATATGTGATCAATCCTGGAGAATGTTCCATGGGCATTTGAAAAGAACGTGTCTTCTGTGGTTTTTGGATGGAATGTTCTGTATATAGCTACTAAGTCCATCTGCTCTAATGTGTCCTTTAAGGCCAGTGTTTCCTTATTGATCTTCTGTTTGGATGATCTATCCATTGGTGTAAGTGGAGTGTTAAAGTCCCCTACTATTATTGTGTTACTGTCTATTTCTCCTTTTATGTCTGTTAATAATTGCTTTATATATTTAGGTGCTCTTCTGTTGGGTGCATAGATATTTACAAGTGTTATATTTTCTTGTTGGATTATTCCCTTTATCATTATGTAGTGCCCATCTTTGTCTCTTATTACAGTTTTTGTTTTAAAGTCTATTTTGTCTGATATAAGTATTGCTACCCCCACTTTCTTTTCTTTGCCATTTGCATGGAATATCTTTTTCTATCCTTTCACTTTCAGTTTGTGAGTGCCTGTAGGTCTGAAGTGAGTCTCTTGTATGCAGCATATATGTGGGTCTTGTTTTTTTATCCAATTTGCCACCCTATGGCATTTGATTGGAGCACTTAGTCCATTGACATTTAAAGTAGCTATTGATAAATATGTATTTATTGCCATTTTGTCACTTTTTTCTTCTAGGTGTTTTAGTAGTTCTTCTCAGTTCCTTTCTTTTTCTCTTGCTCTCTTCCCTTGTGGTTTGATGGCTATCTTTAGCAATATGTTTGAATTCTCTTGTCTTACTTTTTTTCCTGCTTGTTATAGGTTTCTGATTTGTGGTTACCATGAAGATCCTATCTAATATACTATGCATATAACAGTCTATATTGAGTAGATAGACTCTTCAGCTTGACCTCTTTCTAAAAGCTCTACTTTTTCAGTCCCTTCCTCCCACATTATATGTTTTTCACATCATATATAGTCTCCTGTTTAGTGTGTGTCTATTCATTACCCTCTTATCATTGAAATGGGTGATTTTAGTACATTTGTCTTTTAACCTTCATATTTTCTTCACAAGTAGTTCATCTGCTGCCTTTATTATATTTTTACCTTACAAGTGATTTTATTGCCTGTTTTTTTGTTGTTGTTTTGTTTTGTTTTGATAATTTTTTTAATCTCTATTTGTGGTCATTGCTTTCCAACTTAAGTCCCTGTGGCATTTCTTGCAGAGCTGGTTTCTTGGCGATAAACTTTAATTTTTGCTTGTCTGGGAAGCTCTTTATCTCTCCTTCCATTCTGAATGACAACCTTGATGGATAGAGTATTCCTGGCTGTAGGTTTTTTCTTTTTAGCACTTCAAATATGTAGTGCCATTCTCTTCTTGCCTGTATGGTCTCGACTGAGAAGTCCACTCATAGCCTGATGGGCTTCCCTTTATATGTCATGTGTCGCCTTTCTCTTGCTGCTTTGAGGATTCTCTCTTTGTCTTTAATTTTGGACAGTTTGATTATAATATGTCTTGGTGTGGGCCTCTTTGGGCATCTCTTGTTTGGAGCTCTCTATGCTTCCTGAACTTGGATGTTTGTTTCCTTCCTCAGGTTAGGAAAATTTTCATCTATTATTTTGACAAATACATTTTCTGCCCCTTTGTCTCTCTTCCCCTTCTGGGACCCCTATAATCCGAATGCTAGCACGCTTGATATTGTCCCAGAGTTCCCTTACACTGTTCTCATTCTGTCTAATTCTTTTTTCTCTTTTCTGTTCTGCTTGGGTGATTTCCTCTGTCTTCCATCTAGCTTGCTGATCCATTCTTCTGCTTCCTCTCCTCTGCTATTGAGCCCCTCTAGTGAATTTCTCATTTCGAGTATTGTATTCTTCATTTCTGATTTTTTTTATATCTTCCAGTTGTTTGCTGATGTGCTCACTGTGTTCATCCATTCTTCTCCGCATATCTGTGAGCATCCTCATGATATTTTGTTTGAACGTTTTGTTGAGTACAACAGGCGTCTCTTACATCGTGTGTCAAACTCCCTGTTGCATCTCTGACTTCGTGTGTCAAAGTCCCTTCAGCATCTCTGACTTCGTCTGTAACACTCACTGTGGTGTCTCTGACTTTGTGTGTCACTCTCCCCATAGTGTCTTTGACTTCACGTTTCTCACTTCACCTGTGGTCTCTGCCTTCATGTGTCACACACCCTGTTGAGTGACCAACTTCATGCCTAACACTGCTCTGTGCCATCTCTGACTTTGTGTGTCACACTCCCTGTGTGTTTTCTCAGACTTCGTTTGTCAATCTCTCCTTGTGTCTCTGACTTTGTGTGTGTAAAACTTGCCCTGTTGTCTCTCACTTCGTGTGTCACATATCCATGGTAATCTCTGACTTCGTAGGTATCATAGCCCCTATTATTTATGACTTCGTGTGTAACACTACCCCTTGTGTCTCTGAGTTCCAGTGTAACCCTCCCCATGGCATCTCTGGCTTCATGTGTAACACTCCAAGTGGCATATCTGACTTCGTGTATCTCACTCCCTGTGGTGTCTCTGATGTTGTGTGTAACACTTCCCCATCATCTCTGACTTCTTTTGTAACACTCCCCTCGTCGTCTCTGACTTCATGTGTCACCCTCCCCCTGGTGCCTCTGAGTTTGTGTTTAACACTCCACCTTGTGTCTAATTTCGTGTGTAACACTACCTGTGGCACCTCTGACTTTGTTCATAACACTCCCCCTGGCATCAATGACTTGGTGTGGAACACTCTTGGTGTCTCTGACTTCATGTGTCACACTCAAAATGGTATCTCTGATTCTGTGTGTAACAATCTCTGTGGTGTCTCTGATTTCTTCTGTCACACTCCACCTGTCGTCTCTGACTTCATGTGTCACATTTCTTATTGCTTCACTGACTTCTTGCATAATACTCCCCATGGTGTCTGTAACTTTGTGCGCAACACTCACCTGTGGTGTCTCTCATTTCCTGTGTTAAACTCCGCCTTTCATCTCAGAATTCGTCTCATTGTCCCCATTGTGACTTTGACTTCACATGTTATACTCCTCCCTGTGCCTTTGAGTTCTTTTGTAACATTCCCACTGATGTCTCTGACTTTATGTATAACACTCTCCTGTCATCTCTGAGTTTGTGTGTAACACCTCGTGGTGTCTCTCACTTCCTGTGTCACATTAGGAGTGGCATCTCTGATGTTCTGTGTAACACTCTACATTTCGTGCCTGACCTCATATGTAACCTTCCCCTGAGTCTCTGGATTTGTGTGTAACATTCCCACTGTCTTCTCTGACTTCGTGCATAACACTCACCCTGTTGTCTAGGAATTCATGCATGACACTCACCCTGGTGTCAGTGACTTCGAGTGTAACACTTTGCCTGGCATCTCTGACTTCGTGTGTCACAATCCACCTGTTGTCTCTGATTTTGTGTGTCACATTCAAGCTGTTGTCTCTGACCCCATGTGTCACACTCCCCATTATGTCTCTGAGTATGTGCAACAAACTCCCCCTGCCATCTATAAGTTCGTGTGTAACACTCCTAATGGCGTCTCTGACTTCATGTATAACACTCCCTTGGTGTCTCTGACTTTGTGTGTAACATTCCACATGGTGTCTCTGACTTCAAGTGCCACATACAACCTGTCATCTCTGAGTTCATGTGTTGCACTTCCTGTGGCATCTCTGACTTCCTGTGTAACATGACCCCTGGTCTTTATGACTTCAAATATAGCACTCTCCTTGGCATCTATGACTTCGTGTGTAACACTTCACAAGGTCTCTCTGACTTCATGTGTCACACCCCTTGTCATCTTTGATTCACGTCACTCTCCCCCTGGTATCTTTGACTTCACATGTCATACTTCCTCTGGAGTCTTTGACTTCGTTTTTAACACTTCACCTGGCAACTCAAAATTCGTGTCTAATAGTCCCTGTGGTGTCTCTGACTTCATGTGTCACACTCCACCTGGTGTCACTGACTTCATCTTTCACACTCCCCCTGGCATCTCTGACTTTATGTGTAACACATCCCATGGCGTCTCTGACTACTTTTGTCACGTTCCCTCTGGTGTTTTGGAGTTATGCATCACACTACTCCTCCCATCTATAACTTTGTATGTAACATTCCCACTGGCATCTATGACTTCGTGTATAACACTTCCCCTGGTGTCTCTGACTTTGCCTGCAGCATTCCCCATGGCATCTCTGAATTCTAGTGCCACACACAACCTGTCATCTCTGACATCATGTGTCACACTCCCTGTTGCATTTCTAACTTTGTACATCACACTCCCCTTGTGGTACCTGACTTTGTGTGTAACAATCACCTTGCCTCTCTCTCTTTGTGTGTAACATTCCCTATGGCATCTCTGACTTCATGTGTAATACTCGCCCTGGTGTGTCTGACTTCATGTGTAATGCTCCACCTGGTGTCTTTGACTTTGTTTGTAACACTCTCCCAATGCATCTCTGAATTAGTTTGTAACACTCCCCATGGCGTCTCTGACTTCATGTGTCACACTCTGCCCATCGTCCCTGACTTTCTATATCACACTCCTCCTGGCGTCTCTGATTTCATGTGTAACACTCCCCGAGGCGTCTCTGAATTAGTGCATAACACTCCCCCTATGTCTTACCCTTGTGTGCAACCCTCCGCTGTGGCAACTTTGACATCATGTGTCATACTCTCCTTGTAATCTCTGACTTCACGTGTAACACTGCACCTGTTGTCTCTGACTGTGTTTGCCACACTCCCACTGACATCTTTGAATTTGAGTGTAACAATCCCCATGGTGTCACTGACTTCGTGCATACACTACCCCAGTCATTGCTAAATTCATGCATAACAGTCCCCCTGGTCTCTCTGAAATCTTGTGTAACACTCCACCTGTTGTCTTTGACTTCATGTGTCACACTCCCTGTGGCGCTTCTTAGCCCTTGTGTCACATCCCCTGGCATCTCTGACATCATGTGTAACACTCCACCTGGTGTCTATGACATCATTTGTAACACTCAGTGTGGCATCTCTGACATCGTGTGTAACAAACACTTTGGTGTCTCTGACTTCATGTGTACCACTACCCCTGGTGTCTTTGACTTCATGTGTAACACTCACCCGTGGCATCTCTGAATTTGTGTGTCACACTGCCTCTCTCATTTCTATCCTGGTTTGTAGTGCTCACCCTGTTGTCTTTGACTTCATGTGTAACATTCCTCATTGACACATCTGACTTCATAACACTCACCCTGCCATCTCTGACTTCTTGTCTTACACTCTCCATAGTGTCTGATTTGGTGTGTCACACTCCACCTCTTGCCTCTGATTTCGTGTGTCACACTCCCCATGGCATCTCAGAGATCAGATGTAACACTCCCTCTGGTGTCTATGACATTGTGTATAACACTCCATGTGGTGTCTCTGACTTCGTGTGGTAACTTCCCCTGGCATCTCTGCTGTCATGTGTAAAACTCCATGTGGCATTTCTGCCTTTGAGTGTAACACTCCTTCTTGGTGTCTTGGACTTCTTGTGTAACACTCACCGAGGTGGCTCTGATTTAGTTTGTCAAACTCCCCTTGATGTCTCTGACTTCCAGTGTAACACTCACCGTTGCTTCTATGACTTCATGTACAACACTCCCAAAGCCATGTCTGACATCTTGTATCACACTCCCCATGGCATTTCTGACTTCATGTTTCACACTCCAGCTGTGGTTTCTGACTTCGGGTATCATATTCCCCATGGCATCAGTGTTTTCTTATTTCACTTTGCCTCTGTTCTGTCTGACTTCTTGTGTAATACTCCCCTGTCATCTCTGACTTCATGTGTAACAGTCCCCATGGCGTATGTAACTTCGTGTTTCATGCTTCCCTTGTCATCTCTGACTTCGTGGGGAACACTCTCTCTATCGTCTCTGACTTTGTGCATCACACTACTTCTGGCATCTCTGACTTCGTTTGTCACACTTCCCCAGGTGTCTCTGACTTTGTGTGTCATAATCTCAGTGATGTTGCCAAATTTGTGTGTAACACTCCATGTGGAATCTCTGACATCGTGTGTAAGACTCCCCTTGGTGTTTCTGACTTCATGTGTAGCACTCCACTTGGTATCTGTGACTTCATGTGTAACACTCCCTCTGGCATCTCTGACTTCACGTCTAATGCTCCACGTGGCATTTTAGACTTCATGTGTAAGACTCTCCTGTGGCATTTTGCACTTCATGTGTCACACTCCACATGCTGTCTCTGACTCCGTGTGTCACACTCCACCTGGCATCTCGGACTTCATGTTTAATATTCCACGTGGCATCTCTGAGAGCATGTGTAACACTCCCCCTGGTGTCTATGAAATCTTAACACTCCATATGTCATCTCTGCCTTTGTGTTGTACACTGCTCAAAGCGTCTCTGACATCATGCATAACATTCCCCATGGCGTCTCCGACTTTGTGTGTCACACTCACTCTACTGTCTGACTTCTTGTGTTACACTCCTTGTGGTGTCTCCCATTGGGTGCGTCACACTCCACCTCTCATTTCTGAGTTCATGTGTCACACTCCCTGTGACATCTCTCATTTCCTGAGCCACACTCCACCTGTCATCTCTGAATTCATGTATAATACTCCCCCTGAGTCTGTGAATTCATGCATAACTGTTCCTTGAGCATCAATGACCTCGTGTGTAATGCTCTCAATGGTTACTCATGCATCGTGTTTCACAGCCCACCTGGCATCTCTGACATGGTGTGTAACCATCCACATGTTCTCTCTGACTTCTTATGTAACACTCACCCTGGTGTCTCTGACTCCATGTGTAACACACCCCCTGGTGTCTCTGACTTCATGTGTCATGCTCCATTTGTGATCTCTGACTTTGTGTGTCACATGCAACCTGTCATCTCTGACTTCATTTGTCACTCTACCCCTGTTTCTTTGACTTCGTTGGTAACACTCCTCCTATTGTTTCTGATATCATGTGTCACACTCCTCTGGCATCTCTGAGTCCGTGTGTAATATTCCAGGTTGCATTTCTGACTTCGTGTGTCACATTCAATCTTTCCTCTCTGACTTCATGTGTCACACGTGTTGTGGCATCTCTGACTGACCGAATAACTGTCCCCCTGTGTCTTTGACTTCATACCTAACATTCCCCTGTGGCATCTCTGACTTTGTCTGTAACAGTGCCCCTATTGTCAATGACATCATGTGTAACATTCCCAGTGGTGTCTCTGCTTTTGTGTGTCACACTCCAACTGTCGTCTCAGACTTCATGTGTCACAAACTCCATGGCATGACAGGCTTCATACATAACAATCACCCATAGCATCTCTGACTTCATGTGTCACTCACCCCATGTCATCTCTGAATTCATGTGTCACTCTTTCCCTGGTGTCTTTGATTTCTAGTGTAAAATGCCCCCTGGTGTCTTTAACTTCATGTGTAACAGTCCCCCTGGTGTTTTTGACTTTGTATATAACTCTGCCCTTGGCATCTCTGAATTTGTGTTTAACATTCCACTTGTAGTCTCTGAATTCATGCATCACATTCCTCATTATGTCTCCAACTTTGTGCATCATGCTCCCTCTGCCATCTTTAACTTCATGTGTAACACTCCCACTAACATCTCTGACTTTGTGTCAGAGCATTTCTGGCATCATGTGTTAAATTTCCCGTGGTGTCTCTGACTTCGTGTGTCACACTCACTGAGGCATCTCTGATTTTGTTTGTGACCCTCTCCCTGGTTTCTATTACTTCCTGTGTTGCTACCCCTAGAGTCACTGGCTGGGTGTGTAACACTTCCCTTGGCATCTCAGAAGTCATGTGTAACAAACAAAAAAAACACATCACCTTTCTGTCTTTGTGTGTAAAACTCCTCTGTGGCATCTCTGACTTCAGGTGTAACACTCACCCTTGTGTCTCTGATTCGAGTGTGATGCTCTCCTTGTAGTCTGTGACTTTATCCATAGCACTCCACCTGTCATGTCTGACATTGTGTGCAACATTCCCTCTCTTGTTTCTGATTTCATGTGTAAGTCTCCCTGTGGCATCTTTGACTTTGTGTGTCACACACCAAATGTCATCTCTGACATCGTGTGTCACACTCCTCATGTTGTCTGTGTCATCGTGTTTTACAATACACCTGTCATCACTGATATTGTGTGTTACTTTCCCAATGGTATCTGTGACTTCACGTGTAATACTCCCTGTGTCATCTCTGACTTTGTGTGTAACACTCCACATGGCATCTCCGACTTCATATGCCACATTACCCTTGCCTCTTTGACTTCGTGTGATACAATTCCCTGGGCATCTGTGACTTCCTCTTTCACACTTCCTCTGGCATCTCTGACTTCGTGTGTAACACTCCCCATTTCATGGCTACCTTCTTGTGTCACAATCTGCTGGGTGTCTCTGACTTCATGTAGCACAATCTCACTAGCGTCTCTGACTTCGTGTTTAGCACTCCCCATGGCATAACTGACATCACTTCTCACATTCCCCCTGGTGTCTCTGACAATGTGGTTTATACCACCCCTGGCAACTCTGACTTGGTATGTAACACACCCCATGGAGTCTCAGACTTTGTGTGGAACAATCCACCTGGTGTCTCTGAGTTCCTCTGTAACACTCCCCTGGCATCTCTGATTTAGTCTGTAACACCCCACATAGCATCTCGGACTCCATGTGTCACAATCCCTCTGTCTTCTCTGAGTTCATGTATCACCATCCCTCTGGCATCTCTGACTTCATGTGTCTCTCTCCCGCTTGTTTCTCTGAGTATATGCATCCCACTCCCCCTGCCATCCATAAGTTCATGTGTCACACTTCCAGTGCTGTCTCAGATTTATTGTATAACACTCCTGGTCCCTCTAACTTCATGTGTCACATTCCCCATGGCATGTCTGATGTCTGTCACACACACTGATGTCTCTGACTTCTTGTGTAATACTATAACACTACCCTTGGCGGTTCTGACTTCGTGTGTAATACTCCCCTTGTCATCGTACACTTCCTGTGTAATAATCCCCATGATGGCTCTGAGATCGTGTGTAACACTCCCTGTCATCTTTGACTACCTATGTCACACACCAACTGGTTTCTCTGACTTTTTTTGTCACAATGCCTCTGGCGTTTGTGACTACATGTGTCACCATCCCTTTGGCATCACTGTCTTTGTGTGTCATGCTCCATCTTGGCATTTGTGACTTTGTGTGTCACGCTCTTCCTGTCATCATGACTTCGTGTTTAACAATCCCCATGCCATCTCTGAACTCATGTGTAACTCTCACGCTGTCATCTCTGAATTCGTGTATCACACTCCCCCTGTTGCTTCTGACTTCATGTGTAAGACTGCCTCTGGCATCTCTGGCTCTGTGTGTAATACTCCTCCTGGTGTCTGTGACTTCATGCATAAAACTCAGGCTTGCATCACTGACACCATGTGTAACACTCCCCATGGTGTCTCTGACTTCGTGTGTAACACTCCACATGGCCTCTGTGACTTGGTGTGTAACACTCTCCCTGCACCTCTGATTCCGTGTGTAACTGTCCCTGTGGTGTCTCTGACTTCTTGTATCATAATTCCCATGGTGTCTCTGACTTCGTGTTTCACACTCCCCCTCAATCTCTGACTTCGTGAATAACACTCTCCATGTTGTCTTTGAATTCATGAGTCACATTTCAAGTGACGTCTCTAATTTGGTGTGCAACACTCCCCCTGGTGTCTCAGATATTGTGTGTTACACACTCTGGTGTCTCTGATTCATGTGTAAGACACCATGTGTCCTTTCTTCCTTTGAGTGTAATACTATTCCATCATGTCTCAGACTTCTTGTATAACAGTCACATTCTCATCTCTGATTTCGTGCATCAGATTCTCTCTGGTCTCTGTTTGTCCATCACACTCCCCCTGCCATCTTGGACTTTGTGTGTAACACTCCCAATGGCATCTCGGACTTCAGTTGTAACATTCCCTGTGGCATCTCTGATATCGAGTATCACAAAGGACATGTCATCTTTGACTTCATGTTTCACACTCCACCTGGTGTCTCTGGCTTCGGATATCACACTACCACTCTTGTCTCTGACTTTGTGTGCAATATGATGAAACCGGGTGGTTTCATCTCTTACTTCATGTTTCACACTCCCCATTTTGTCTCTTAGTTTGTACATAATGTTCCCCCTGTCGTCTCTGACTTTGTGCGTAAACCTCCCCCTGTCATCTTGGACTTTGTGGTCACACTTGCCAGTACCCTTCTGACTGCCTGAGTAGCACTCTCCCATTCTCTGTGACTTTGTGCCTTACATACCCCTGTGGCATGGCTGACATCATGTCTAACAGTCCCCCATTGTCTCTGACGATGAGTGTATCATTCCCAGTGGCCTGTCTGATTTTGTGTGTCAGACTGCCACCTGGCATCTTTGACTTAGAGTGTAACACTCAGCCTGGCATCTCTGACTTCATGTGTCACACTCTCTGTGGCGTCTCTGACTTCATCTGTCACACAAACCCTACTGTCTCTGTCTTCCCGTCTATCACTATTGCTGGCGTTTCTGACTTCCTGTGTAACACTACCCCTGGTGTTTCAGACTTCATGTCAAACATTCTCTGGTACCTCAGACTTCGTTTGTAACAATCCACCTTGTGCCTCTGAGTTAGTGTGTAACACTTTCCCTATCATCTCTGATGTCATGTGCAAACCTCCACATGGCAGCTCTGACTTCCTGTGTCACACTCCACATGATGACTCTGAATTTGTGTCACACTCAATCTGGCATATCTGAATTCTTTTGCAACCCTCCCAATGTCAGCTCTGAATACGTGTTTCACAATCTGCCTGGTGTCCTTGACCTCCTGTATCACACTACACATGGTGTGTATGACTTCGTGTATAACTCACCCTATGGTGTCTATGACTTCATGTGTCACACTCCCAATTGTGTCTCTGAGTATGTGCACCACATTCCCACTGCCATCTATAGCTTCATGTGTAACAATTCCAATAATGTCTCTGACTTCATGTTTCACACACACCCTGGCCTCTGTGACATCATGTTTCTCACTCCACTTGTCATCTCTGACTTGTTGCATAACACTCCCCCTGGTATTATTGTTTTCGTGCATAACACACATCTGGTGTCTCTCTAACTTCGTGTGTCACACTCTCCCTGTCATCTCTGAATTTGAGTATCACTAACCCCATGGTGTCTTTGAGTTCATTTGTAATACTACCACTCGCATCTCTGACTTCGTGCATCACAATCCCCCTGTCTTCACTGATATCATGTCACACTCAACCTGCTGTCTATGACTCTGTGTGTAACACTCCCCTTTTCATCTCTTACTCTGTGTGTAATCCTTCCCCTTGGTGTCTCTGACTTCATGTGTCACACTCCCTAAGGCATCTCTCTTTTTGTGTGTAACACTCCCCCTGTCGACTCTGACTTCCTGCTCAACACATTCCCTGACCTCTCTGACTTTGTGTGTAACACACCCTGTGGCATATCTGACTTCATTCGTCACACTGCCACTGGCGTCTCTGAATTCGTATGTCACACTCCCTCTGGCATCTTAGACTTTGCATGTAACACTCCACGTAGTGTTTCTTACTTCCTTTGTAACACTCTCCCTGATGTATTTGACTTCATGTGTAACACTCACCATGGTGTCTCTGACATCATGTGTCACACGACTCATCTCTGACTTATTGCATAGCACTCCCCATGGCATCTTGGACATTGTGTGTCACAGTCCCCATGCTGCATCTTTCATCCTGTGTAATGCTCCACGTGGAACCTCGGACTCCATGTGTAACACTGACCCTGCTCTCTTGACTTCATTGTAATACTCACTTTTGTGTCTCTGAATTTGTGTGTAACTCATCCCTGTGGCATCTCTGACTACATGTGTCTCAATACCTGTGGCGTTTCTGATGTGAGTAACACTCCCCTGTTCATATATGAATTCATGTGTAACTCTCCCCTTGACACCTCTGGCTTCACGTGTAAAACTCCATGTTGTGTCTCTGCTTTCATGTGTCCTACGCTGCATTGCATCTCGTACTGTGTGTATAAAACTCTCACCAAGGCATCTCTGATTTTGTTTGTAACACTCCCCCTGGTGTCTATGGCATCTCTGACTTCCTGCATAACACTTCCCCTCACATATCTGACTTCGTGTGCAACAGACAAATTGGTGTCTCTGACTTCGTGTGTAACACTCCAAGTGGCATGTATGACTTCATGTGTAACATCCACCCTGGTGTCTGTGACGCTGTGTGTAACACTCTACATGGCACCTCTGATATCGTGTGTTACACTTCCCCTGGCATCTCTGACTCCATGTGTAACACTCCCCTTGGCGTCTCTGACTTCATCTGTCTCACACACTTGTCTCTGAATTCAAGTATATCACTACCTCTGGAGTTTCTGACTTCATGTGTCACACTTCCCTTGTCATCTCAGAGTTCGTGTGAAACAATCCCCCTGGTGTAGCCTGAGATCTTGTGTAATACTCCCCCTGGCATCTCTGACTTGTTCTCAACAGTTCACCTGCCATTTCTGACTTTGTGTCAGAATTCCTTTGGCCTCCCTGACATTGTGTGTCACCCTCACCCTGTCGTCTATAATTTCCTGTCTCACACCCCCACTGGCATTTCTGACTTCATTTATAACACTACTCCTGGCATCTCTGAACTTGTGTGGAACATTCCCCAAGTGTCACTGACTTTGGGGATCACACTTGAGCTTTAGTCTCTCACTTCCTGTGTCACCTTGCCCCTTTTGTGTCTGACCTTGTGTACAATGTTCCCCTTGGCATCTCTGACTTCGTGTGTCACACACTCACTGGTGTCTATGGCTTCCTGTGTAATACTACCCCTGTCATTTCCAACTTCGTGTGTCACACTCCCCCTAGTGTCTCAAACTTTTGTAAAACAATCCAACTGATGTCTCTGAGATCCTGTGTAACACTCCCCTGGCACCTCTGAATTCATATGTAACACTCCACCTGGTGTCTCTGACTCCATGTTTCATAATCCTCCTGGTGTCTCTGAATTCTGAATTCTTATGTGACAATACTTCTGGCTTCTCTGACTTCATGTATCATGCTCTACCTGGCATCTGTGATTTTGTGTGGCAACTCCCCCTGGCATCATGATTTCATGTATAACAATCCATGTGTCACCTCTGACTTGTGTGTCACTCTCCCTCTAGTGTCTCTGAGTTCATGCATCACAATCCCATGAATGTCTATAACTTCATAACACTCACACTGCCGTCTTTGACATTGTGTATAACATTCCCTTTGGGGTATCTGACTTCTTGTGTAACTTTCCCTATGGCCACTCTGACCTCAAGTTTCAAAAAGGACTTGTCGACTCTGAATTCTTGTGTCACAATCCTCCTGGTATCTCTGACTTCTTCTATGACAACCCCTCTGGCATCTCTGACTTCATGTATCATACTCTCCCTGGTTTCTGTGATTTTGTATATCACACTCCCCCTGGGATCATGACTTCGTGTATATCAATAGCCATGCTCTCTCTGACTTGGTGTGTAACACTCCCCCTAGCTTCTCTTTCTTCTTGTATCACCCTCCTCACGGCGTCTCTAATTTCATTTTTCACACTCCACAATTCATCTCTGATTTCGTGTGTCACACTTCCCCTGGCATCTCTGATTTAGTGTGTCACACGTCCACTGGCATTTCAGACTTTGTATGTAAAACTTCATGTGCTGTCTCTGCCTTCGTGTGTAACACTCCCCGTGGTATCTCTGACTTCGTGTGACACACTCTTTCAGGCCTCTCTGACTTCTTGTGTAAAAATCCCGTGGGGCATCTCTGACTTAGTATGTCACACTCTGCCTTGCGTCCCTGACTTTGTGTGTCACAATCCCCCTTTTATCTCTGCCCTTATGTGTAACACAATCAGTGGCGTCTCTGACTTCATGTCTAACTCTCCCCCTTGCATCTCTGAAATAATGTGTAACAGTTCATGTGGCACGTATTCCTTAGTGTGTAACACTCCCCTGTGGTTCCTCTGAATTTGTGTGTATCAATCCCCGGCTGCCTCTGACTTCATCTGTCATACTTTCCCTGTTGTCTCTGACTTCCTGTGTAACACAACCCCTGGTGTTCCTGACGGTGTGTGTCACACTCTCCTTGCCTTCTCTGACACCTTGTGTAACACTCACCCAGGTGTTTCTGTTTTCATTTGTATCACTCCCCTGTCATCACTGATTTCGTGCATAGCACTCCCCATGTTTTCACTGACATCATGTGTAATGCTTCCCAGTGGCATCTCTGCCTTCCAGTGTCACACTCCCTGAGGCATCTCTGATGTCGTATGTAAGACTCCCCCTGTTGTTTATGACTTCTTGTGTAGCTCTTCCCCTGGCGTCTCTGACATCATGTGTCACAATTCTCCTTTCATGTGTGACTCCCTGGGTAATACAGTGTGCAATCCCTCTGAATTCGTGGGTAACACTCCCCCTGGTGTCTTTGAATTTATGTATAACACTTCGCTGGCGTCAGTGACTTCATTTGTAACACTCCCACTGGCATCTATTATTTCAGGTTTCACACTCCCCTGATGTGTCTGAGACTGTGTGTAACGTGTTCCAAGGCGTCTCTTACTTTGTGCATCACATTCTCTGTGGTGTCACTGGCTTTGTGCATACACTTCCCCTGGAGTCTTTGACTTCCTGCATAACACTCCCCTGCAGCATCTCTGACTTTGTGTGTCACACACCCCATGTGGTCTCTGAATTCACGTGTCTCTCTCTCCCTGGGGTCTTTGACTTCTTTTGTAACACTGCCTCTGGTTTCCCTGACTTCCTGTATCACACTCCCCTTGGCATCTCTGGTGTGTGTAACAGTGTCCATGGCATCTGACCCCGAGAGTCACACTCGAACTGTCATTTCTGACTTTGTGTTTGACACACCCCTGGAGTCTCTGACTTCTTGTGTAACATTCACCATGCCATCTCTGACTTCGTGTGTTGCAATCTCCCTTGTGTCTCTGACTTTGTCATACGCCCCAATGGTGTCCCTGACTTCCTAACTTACACTCCCCATGGTGTCTCTGACACTCAAATTGTTGTCTATGACTTCATGTGTAATATGCCCCCATGGTGTCTCTGAATTTGTGTGCAACAATCCCTGTGGCCTCTCTGGCTGCGGCTGTCATACACACATTGGTGTCTCTCATTTCTTGTGTAACACTATCCCTTGTGTTTCTGACTCCGTGTGTCACACTAGCCCTTGTGTCTCTGACTTCATGTGTCACACTCCCTGAGGCATCTCTGACTTCATGTGTAACACTACCACTTTTGCTTCTTGTGTCACACTCCCCTTGGCATCTCAGATTTCACATGTAACAATCCCTGTGGCATCTCTGTCTTCATTTGGCACATTCTGCCTGGCCTCCCTGACTTCGTGTATCACAGTACCCCTGTTGTCTATGTTTTCACGTGCAATCTATCCAGTGGCATCTCTGATTTCATGTGTCACACTCCCCATGTCATATCTGACTTCGTGTGGCACACTACACATTATGTCTCTGACTTCATGTGTCACACATCAACTGGCATTGCAGATATCATGTGTAACACACCACATGGTGTTACTGACTCCATGTGTAACACTCCCAATGGTGTCTCTGACTTCATGTGTAACACCCCACGTTTTGTCTCTACCTTCATGTTTCACACACTGCCTGGCATCTGGGACTGTGTGTAACACGCACCATGGCTTCTCTGATTTCGTTTGTAACACTCCCCCTGGTGTCTATTACTTCCTGTGTAACACTACACCTGACATCTGTGTCTGCATGTGTAACACTCTCCCTGACATCTCTGACTTTGTGTGTAACAAACAAGGTGAGATTTCCATCACTGTGCGTAACACTCCCCCATGGCTTCTCTTACTTCTAGTTTAACACTCTCCATCACATCTCTGACTTCATGTTTAAAACTCACCCTGGTGTCTCTGATTCACGTGTAACACTACCCCTTTAGTCTGTGACTTCGTCTGTAACACTACATCTGTTGTCTCTGATGTCTTCCCTCACACTTCTCGTGTCATAGCTGCCTTCATGTGTCACACTCCCGATGTCATCTGACACTGTGCATAACACTTCCCTTGATGTCTCTGACTTCATGTGTCACAGTAACTCTGGTGTAGCTGTTGTGTGTAACACACCATGTGGCAACTCGAGTGACACGTGTAAAACTTCCCATGCCATCTCTTACTTCATGTGTAACACTCAACATGGAATCTCTGAATTCATATGTAACTCACCCCCATCTCTGACTTCTCGTGTCACAATCCCTGGGTCTCTCTGATGTTTTGTGTAACACTCCATCTTCTATATGAATTTATATGTAAAACTCAACCTGGCATCTCTCGATTCATGTGTAACACTCCCCCTGTCATCTCTGACTTCATGTGTTACATTTCCCATATTGTCACTGACTTCATGCATAACTCTCCACCTGGTGTCTGTGGCTTTTTGCGTAAAACTTCCCCTTGCCTCTCTGACTTCATGTTTATCACTCTGTCTTTATTCTCAATTCATATGTCACACTCACACTCGTGTCTCTGACTTCGTGCATCACATTCCCCCTGCCATCTATAACTTTGTGTGTAACACTGCCCATGCTGTCTCATATTTCATGTGTAACACTCTATGTGGCATCTCCGAATTCATGTATAACTCACTCCTGTATTGTCTCTGAATTCGTGTGTCACATTAGACCTTTTGTCTCTGACTTTGTGTTTCACATGCCAGATGGTGTCTCTTATGCCCTGTGTAACATTCCCCCTGGTGTCTATGACATCGTTTTTACCACTTTCCCTGGCGTCTCTGACTTCGTGTGTAATACTCAAATTAGTGTCTCTGACTTTGTATGTAACACTCCACGTGGACTATCCTACTTCGTGTGTCACTCTCCACCTGGGATCGCTGATGTCCTGTGTATGAATCCCCTGGGTGTCTCTGACTACTTGTGTTACACTAACCATGGCATGTCTGACTTCATGTGTAAGAATCCACGTGGCATTTCTGACTGTTTGTCACACTCCACCTGGCATCTCTGACTTTGTGTGTCACACTCCCACTTTTGCCTCTGAGTTTGTGTGTCACATTGACCCTGCTGTCTATATCATCATGTACAACACTTCCGCTGGTGTCTCTGACTTCATTTAAAACAGTACCCCTGCTGTCTCTGAATTTGTGTGTAACATACTTTGTGGCATATCTGAATTCAATGGTCAGACTCAACCTGTCATCTCTGACATCATGTGTCAAAGTACTCCTGGTATCTAAGACTTCATGTGTAACACTCCCCTTTGTGTCTCTGACATTGTGTGTCACACTACCCCGGCCTTTCTGACCTCATATGTAAAACTCAGTGTGACGTCTCTAACTTCATGTGTCACAATCTGCCTGGCATCTCTAACTTCGTGTTTCACACTTCCTCTGCTGTCTCTGACTTGGTGTGTCAGACTCCCTGTGACACGTCTGAATTTGTGTGTAACACAACCCCTAGTGTCTCTGACTTCCTGTGTAACACTACACCTGGTGTTTCTGATTTTGTGTCACACTCCCCCTGGTGTCTCAGATTTCATATGTAACACATGCCATGGAATCTCAGTCTTTGTGTCACACTCCACCTGTCATCCCCAACTTTGTGTATCACACTCGCCCTGTCATCTCTGACTTCGTGTGTATCACACTCAGTGGCATCTTTAACTTCGTGTGTCACATTCCCATTTGTATTCCTGTGTTCATGACTCACATGCCCCTGTCATCTCTGTCTTCATGTGTCACACTTCCCCTTTCATCGAGGACTTCATGTGTAACACAGCATGTGGCATTTCTGACTCAGTATAACACAGCCCTTTGTGTCTTTGAGTTCATGTGTAACACTCCACATGTCATTTAATCCTTCGGGTTTAACACTCTCTCTGCCATCTCTGGCTCTGTGTGTAACACTCCCCTGGTGTCTCTGACTTCTTGTGTAACTCTCCACATAGCACTCTGACTTCATGTTTAACACACCCCCTGCTGTCTCTGACTTCATGTGTAACACCAAATATGGCGTCTCTGAATTTGGTTATAATCCTCCTAGGAGCTGTCACTGAATTCGTGTATCACACTCCCCCTGTTGTCTCGGACATCGTGTATAACATTCCCTGTGGCTTCTCTCTCTTCTTGTACCTAACTCCCCATGGTGTCTGTGACTTCATGTTTCATACTCCCCATGTCATTTCTGAATCATGCATAACAAACCCCCATCATCTCTTACATCATATGTCACACTCCACATGTCATCTCTGATATCGTTTGTAGCACTCCCCTGGCATCTCTTGTTTCATGTATCACACTACCTCTGGCATCTCCAACTTCATGTGTAACACTGACCATGGCACTTATGGCTCCCTGTGTAACACACACCCTGGAGTCTCTGATATGGTGTGTCAAACTCCCCCTTGCATCTCTGACTTTGTGTGCAACACTCCCCATGGCATCTCTGTCTTTGAGTGTCAGACTTAGCCTGGAATGCCTGACTTCTTGTCTTACACTCCCCCTGCATGTCTTACTGGATGTTTAACAAACCCCATGGCATCTCTTGACTTTGTGTGTCACACTTCCCATATCATCTCTGACTTTGTATGTCACATTACCCATGGCATCTCTGACTTCTTTTCTAACAATCTATCTGGTGTAACTCAGTTTGTGTGTAACATACCCCTGGCTTGTCTAACTTCATCTTTAACACTGCACCTGGTGTCTCTGACTTCACGAGTCACAATCCCTCTGGCGTCTCTGACTTTGTGTGTCTCACTCCCCCTAACGCCTCTGACTTTGTGTGACACACTCACACTGACATCATGACTTCATGTATAACAATCCCTGTTCCATGTCTGACTTCGTGTGTCACAATCCAATGGCATCCCTGACTTCGTGTATCACACTCCCCCTTGCATCTCTTACTTCTTCTGTCACACACCCCTTGGTGACTCTGAGATCATGTGTCAAACTCACCTTGGTCTCTTTGATTTTGTGAGTCACAATGCCCCAGCCATCTATAACTTCCTGTGTAATACTCCCACTGACGTCTCTGACTTCGTGTATAACACTCTCCCAGACATCTCTGACTTTGTGTACAACATCCCCCAGGGTGTCTCTGACTTCAAGTGTCACACACAAACTGTTATCTCTGACTTGGTGTGTCACACTCCCTGTGGCATCTCTGTAACACTCCAAGTGGCCTCTCTGACTTCGTGTGTAACACTCTCACTTAGTCTCTGACTCCATGTGTAACAATCCTTCTTGTGTCTCTGCCTTCATTTGTAACACTATACTTGGTGTTTCTGACTTCGTGTGTCACACTCCACATGGTGCCTCTGACTTTATGTGTAACACTGACCCTGTCGTATCTAACGTTCTGCATAAAACTCCCCCTGGTGTCTCTAACATCGTGTGTAACACTCCACATGATGTTTCTTCCTTCGTGGGTAACACTCCCTTCTGGTGTCTGTGATTTCGTGTGTAACACTCCCCATGTCATCTCTGACATCATGTTTCCCTCTGCCTTGTGTCACGGGCTTCCTGTTTAACACTCCATGTGGCATCTTTGGCTTCGTGTGTAACACTCACCATGTTATCTCTGACTTCATGTCATAATCTGCATGGCATCTCTAACTTCTGGCTTCACACTATGCCTAGCTTCTCTGATTGGGTGTGTAACACTCCCCATGGTGCCTCCAACTTCATGTGTCCCTCTTCTAATTGTATCTCTGTCTTTGTGTGTCACACTCCCTGTGGCATCTCTGATTTCATCTGTCACACACACCCTGGTGTCTCTCACATCCTGTGTAACACTACCCCTTGTGTGTCTGACTTCCTGTGTCACACTCCCTCTGGTAACTCTGAGTTCATGCATCACACTCCTCCATTGTGTCTCTGACTTCGTGTATGACACTCCCCCAAGCATCACGGACTTCATGTGTAACACTCTCCCTGGCGTCTCTGACTTCACATGTCACAATACCCCTGTAGTGTCTGAGGCCGAATGTTCACTCTTTGTGGTGTATCTGACTTCATTTGTAACACTACACTTGGTGTCTCTGACTTTGTGTAACACTCACCCTGTCATGTCTGACTTCATGTGTAACTTCCAACATGGAGTCTTTGACTTCCTGTGTAACTCTCTACCGTGGCATCTCTGATTTTGTGTGAAACACTCCTCTTTCCTCCCTCAATTTCTGCATAAAGCTCCCCATGCTATCTGTCACTTTCTGTCACACAGCCCCTGACATCTCTGACTTCGTGTGCCACACTCCCTGTGGGGTCGAAGACGTCATATGTAACACTCCACCTGTTGTCTCTGACATTGTGTTTAACACTACCTGCAGTTTCTTTGAGTTTGTGTGTTACACTCCACGTGGTGTCTCTGACTTTGTGGGTCTCATTCTGCCTGGTATCTCGGAATTCGTCTGTAACACTCCACATGGGTCTTGCACTTGGTTTTTCACTGTCCCCCTTGTGTCTCTAACTTCATATGTAACAATCAATGTGTCCTTAAAAACCTCCAGTGTAACACTCCCCTGTGGATTCTTGGATTTCTTCTGTAACACATACACAAGCATCTCTGATTTCTTGTGTCACACTACACCCTGAATTCTCTCACTTCAAAAGTAATACCACAGTGTCTCTGACTTCGTGTGTCACAATCCCCATGGTGCCTCTGACTTCTTGAGTCACCCTTCCCCTGGCGTCTCTGACTTTGTGTGTCATACTCACTGTGAAATATCTGACTTCGTGTTTCACACACTCCCTGGTCCTCTGACATCCTGTGTAACACTGCCTTTGGGATTTCTAATTTGTGTCACTTTCCCCTTGATGTCTCAGGTTTTGAGGGTAACTCTTCCATGGCATCTCTGACTTCGTGTGTCAAAGTCTCCCTGGAGTCTCCGACGTTGTGTGTTACACTCCATATGTCCTATCTGACGTCTTGTATAACATTCCCCCTGGCATCTCTGCCTCCATGTGCAACATTCCCCATGGCATCATGACTTCGTTTATAGCAATCCCAATGCTGTCTCTGATTTCTTGTGTCACACTCCCCCTGGCATCCCTGACTTTGTGTATCACAATACCCTTGTCATCTCTGACTTCGTGTGTAACACACCTTGTGGCATCTCTGACTTTGGGTGTCACATTCCCTGTTGTGTCTCTGAGATCATGCATTACACTCCCCATGTTGTCTATGACTTTGATTGTCACAAACCCCATGGCGTGACAGAATTCTTGCATTTCAATTCCCATTGGCATCTCTGAATTCTTGCATCACATGCCCTGTGTCATCTCAGCATTCGTGTGTCACTCTCCCTCTGGTGTCTCAGACTTCCTGTGTCACAGTGCCCCTGGAGGCTCTGAAGTCGTGGGTAACACTCCACGTGCCCTCTCTGACTTTTTTGTGTAATACTCCCAAAGGCATCTCTGACTTCATCTTTCACACTTTACTTGTGGTCTCTGACTCTGTGTGTAACACTCCCCCTGGTGTCTCTCACTTCGTGTGCAACACTCTACGTGGCATCTCAGACTTAGAGTGGTACACACCCCTGGTGTCTCTGACTTCATGCATAACACCCAACCTGGACTTTCTGCTTTTGAGAGTAACACTTTCCCGTGGAGTCTCAGACTTCTTTTGTAACACTCTCACTGGCGTCTCTGACTTCATGTGTATCACTACCCAGTGGCATCTGGAACTTCATGTGTAACACTACCCAGTGGCATCTGGCACTTCATGTGTAACACTCCCACTGTTGTCTGTCTTTGTGTGTAACACTTTCCCTGGTGACTCTAACTTTGTGCATAACACTCTCTTCACGTCTTTGACTTCATGTGTAACTCTCCCTCATGGCATCCCTGAATTCGTGAATAACACTCTCCCAGGCATCAATGACTTCATGTGTAACACTCTCACTGGAGACTCTGGCCTCGTTTGTCACAATCCCCCTGGAGTCTCTGACATCATGTGTAACACTCCACCTTCCCTCTTTGCCTTCCTGTTTAATACTATCCCTGGTGTCACTGGCTCTGTGTGTAACACTCAGCCTGTTGTCTCTGACTTCTTGTGTCACACTCCGTGTGGTGTCTCTGACTTTGGGTGTCACTAACCCCCTGGTGTCTTGATTTCATGTGTAACACTCTCCCTCACATCTCTGACTACATGTGTCACAATACTTCTTTCTTTTCTAATTTTGTTTGTGACACTCTACCTGGTGTCTCTGACTCTGTATGTAACACTCCCCATGGCATCTCTGATTCATGTGTAATAGTACCCCTTCTGCCTCTGACTCTGTGTGTAACACTTCCCTGTGGTGTCTCTGATGTCGAGTGTCACACTCCCTCTGGTGAATCTCACCTTGTATTTAATTCTCCACCTCTTGTCCCTGACTTCCTGTGTAACAATCCCCCTTCTTCTCTGACTTAGTGTGTCAAAATCACCATGACATGTATGACTTTGTGGGTAACATTGCACATGGCTTCCCTGACTCTGTATGTAACACACCCCCATGGTGTCTCTGAATGCATGTGAAATAACCCACATTGTTTCTGTTAATTCATGCTTAAAACTTGCTTCATGTCAATTACTTCATGTGTAACACTCCTCATGACCTCTTTGACATCGTGTGTAACTCTGCTCATTGCATCTCTGAATCTGTGTGTAACACTCTCCCAGGTGTCTCTGACTTCGTATGTCACACACCACCTGTCATCTCAGCCTACGTTTGTCACTCTACCACTGGTTTCTTTGACTTTGTTTGTAACACACCCCATGTTGTCTCTGAATTCGTGTGTCACTCTCTCTCTCTGGTGTTTGTGAATTCAGGTGTCACATCCCCCCCCCCCCCCCCGGTGTCTTTGACTTTGCTTGTAACCCTCCCCTTGGCAACTCTGAGTTCGTGTTTATCTATCTCTAATCTCTGACTTCATGTGTAACACTCCCCACCGTGTCTCTGATTTCATGCATCACACACCACCTGCCATATATAACTTCATGTGTAACACTCTCACAAGTGTCTGACTTCATGTGTAACACTCTCCTATGCGTCTCTGACATCATCTGTAACATTCCCTGTGGCATTGTGACATTCTGATGTCCTGCATAACACTCCCACTGGTGTCTTTGACTTTGTAACACTTGCCATGGCATCTCCAATTTTGTGTGTAATGCTCTGCCTGGGTTCCCTGGCTTCATGTATCACACTATCCCTGTCATCTCTGACTTCATGTGCAAGACACCTGGTGCCAACTCTTACTTCATGAATTGCACTCCCCCATCATCTCTGACTTCATGTGTAACACTTACCCTGTTGCCTTTGACTTCATGTGCAACACCTCCCTGGCATCTCCAAATTCCTGTGTCAGTCTCTCAGGCATACCTGACTTCCACTATCACAATTCCCCTGGCATGTATGACTTTGTGTGTAACACTCTAAATGGCATCTCTGACTTTGTGTATAACACACCCCTTGGCATCTGTGACTTCGTGTTTCACATTGCCCCTGTCATCTCTGACTTGGAGTGTAACACTCACCTTGATATCACTGTTTGCATGCATAACACACAACTGGTGCCTCTCTAACTTTGTGTGTCACACTCCCTGTGTTGTCTCTAAATTCATATATCAATAAACCCCTGGTGTCTTTGATTTCACATGCAACAAACTCACTCACATCCCTGACTTGGTGCATCAGAAACCCTCGTCTTCTCTGATTTTGTGTGTCACACTGTACCTCGTGTCTTTGACTCTGTGTGTAACACTCTCTCTGTCATCTCTGATTCCGTGTGTAACACTTCCCCATGGTGTCTCTGACTTCATGTGTCATACTCCTTGTGGCATCTCTCATATTGTGTGTCACACTCCATCTGTCACCTCTGATTTCCTGTGCGGCACTCCCCCTGGTGTCTCTGACATCCTGTGTAACACACCTCCATGGTGTCTCTGACTTCACGCATCAAATTCCCCCTGGTGTCTCTGACTTTCTGTGTCACACTGTGCCTGGTGTCTCAGGCTTCATGTTTAACACTCCACTTGTCTCTTCTTTGTGTGTTATATGCTGCATTTCATCTCAGGCTGCATGTGTAATACTCACTGAGGCATCTCTGCTTTCATTTATAACACTCCCCCTGGTGTCTATGAATTCCTGTGTATTACCACAACTGAAGTCTCTGACTGGGTGTGTAACACACCCCCTGGTGTCTCTGACTTCATGTGTAACAAACCAAGTCACCTTTCTGTATTTGTATGTAACACTCCCCAGTGTTGTCTCTGACCTTGAATGTAATGCTCACCCAGATATCTCTGATTCATGTGTAACACTTCCCTTGTAGTCTGTGACTTCATTGGTAACACTCCACCTCTCATGTCTAATAGTCACATAATGGTGTCACTGATGACTGGATGAGTGTTACACACATAGGAAGAGATGACAGTTGGCTGTCACAAAGTCAGAGATGATATGGGGAACGTGACCCACAAACTCACTGATGCCACATAGGAGAGTTACACATGAAGTCAGATATGCCATGTTTTGTGTGACACATGAAGAGATAGCATCAGGAGTGTTACACACAAAGTCAGAGACACCACATGGAGTTTTATACACAAAGTCAGAGACACCAGGGGGAGTTTCACACATGGAGACAGAGAGGCCAGTGGGAGTGTTACACATGAAGTCAGAGAGGGTACATGGAGTGATACACATGACCTCAGAGATGCCAGGGGAAATGTGACACATGAAGTCTGAGATGCACTTAGGTATGTTACACAGGAAGTCAGTGATGCCTGGGGGAGTGTTACACACATAGGCAGAAGTCACAGGTGGTATGTCACACACGAAGTCAAAGATGAGATGGGGAATGTGATACACAAATTCAGTGATGTCACACATGAGAGTTACACATGTAGTCAGAGATGACAGGGGCACTGTTAGATGAGTCAGAGGAGCCAAGTCGAGTGTTACATACAAAGTCAGAGACACCAGGGTGAGTTTTAGAAACAGAGACAGAGATCCCGGGGGAGTGTTACACACAAAGTCAGAGAGGACAGGTGGAGTGTTACACATAACTTCAGAGACTCCAGGGGGACTGTGACACAAGAAGTCTGAGACACCATGGGAAGTGTTATTCACGAGGTCAGTGACTTCTAGGGGAGTGTTACACAGGAAGTCAGAGATGCCTGAAAGAATGTTACATGCAAGTTCAACGACACAAGGGGGAGTGTTATACACGAAGTCAGAGACAGCATGTGGAGTGTTACACACAAAGTTGGAGATGCCAGCAGAAGTGTGACATGAATTCAGAAATGACAGGAGGCTTGTGGCACAAGAATTCAGAGATGCCAGGTGGAGAGTAACACATGATGTCAGAGACAATAGATGGAGTGTTATGCGCTAATTCAGAGATGATATGGGAACTGTGAATCACAAAGTTACAGAGGCCATGGGAGTGTGGTAAAAGAAGACAGGGAAGCCAGTGGGAGTGTTACACACCAAGTCAGAGACAACAAGGGGTGTGTGATACACAATACCAGAGATGCCACATAGGAAAATTATACATGAATCCAGAGGTTCCATGTTTTGTGTGACACATGAAGTCAGAGCTGACAGGTCGTGTGTGACACATGAAGTCTGACATGCCATGGAGAATGTTACTCACAAAGTCAGAGACAGTATGGGTAGTGTTATACATGAAATCAGAGATACCAGTGGAAATGTGACCAATGCAGTTATAAATGGCTTGAGGAGTATGACACATTTACTGAGAGAAACGAGGGAGTGTGTGACACATGAAGTCAGAGACACCATGGATTTTGTTACACATGAAGTCAGAGATGCCAGAGGCAGTGTCTTTCACAATTTCAGATACTCCAGGATCAGTGTGACACACAAAGTCAGAGACAGCATGGGGATTGTTATACATGAAGTCATCATGCCAGGGGGAGTGTGACACAGGAAGTCAGAGACAGCAGAGATATTGTGACACACTAAGTGAGAGATGCCATGTAGAGTATAACAGATGAAATCAGAGATGCCAAGGGAGTGTTACACAGAAACTCAGACGCCAGGTTGATTGTTACACATGAAGTCAGACACCAGATGGAATGTGATACACAAAGTCAGAGATGCCAAGCAGAGTGTGACACACAAAGTCAGAGGAACCACGGTGACTGTTAGACACAACATCATAGATGCCACAGTGAAGAGTTATACATGAAGGAAGAGACTCAACATGGGGTGTTACAAAGGAGGTCAAAGATGGCAGGGGAAGTGTTACAGACGAAGAGAGAGTTACCACGTGGAGTGTTACATATGATGTCACAGATGCCAGGCAAATGGTTACACACAGAGCCAGAGATGCCAGGGGTTGTGTTACACATGAAATGTGAGAGGCCACATGGAGTTCTATACATGACATTAGAGAAGTCAGTGAGATTGTCACACAGTAATTGAGAAAGAACAGGGGGAGTATAGCACACAAAGTCAGTGAAGTCTTTGTGCATGTTACACATGAGGTCATAGATGCCTCGGGGATGTGTTACACCCCTGTCAGAGACACCATGGGAAATGTTACACATGAAGTCAGAAGCACCAGTCGGAGTGTTATCCACGAAGTCAGTGACTCCATTGGAAGTGTGTCACATGAAGTTATAGGTGGCAGGGGCAGTGTGATGCACATACTCAGAGACAGAAATGGGAGTGTGACACATGAATTCATAGATGCAATAGGGTGAATTGCACATGTTATCATGTACGCCAGGGGGAGTGTGATAAACGAAGTCAGACGTGTCAAGTGGAGTGTGACATATGAATTCAGAGATGCCATACTGTTGCACATAAAGTCAGGTAAGCGAGGTTGAGTGTGATACACAAAGATACAGATGCCATATGGAGTGTGACACACAAAGTCAGAACTGCCAGGTGAAGTTTTACACACGGCAGAGATTCCAGGGGGTGTGTTACACATGAACTCAGAGACCCAAAGTGAATTGATACACACAAAGCCTGAGATGCCAAGTGGCATGTTACCCATGAAGTAAGAGACAGCAGGGGGTGTGTTAGACAGGGTGCCAGAGATGACAGAGGGAGTGATATGCACGAAGTCAGAGATGACATGGGGAGTGTGAAACATGAAGACTCAGACGCCATGTAGACTATGACACAAGAAGACAGAGTCACCAGGGGGAATGTTACACCAAAGTCACAGACGACATAAGGAGGTTGTTACATGAATTCAGAGACGCCATGTAAGTGAGTCACACATGAAGTCACAGACATCACCTTGGGTGTTACACATGATGTCAGAGATGACAGAGGGAATGTTACATACTAAGTCAGAGACACTAAGTGGTGTGTTACACATGAAGTCAGAGACACCAGTGGGCATGACACACAGAGAGCCAGAGATGCCAGGCGTAGTGATACACATGAGGTCAGAGAGGGCACCTGGAGTGTTACACATGACATCAGTGACTCTAGGGGAACTGTGACATGTGAAGTCAGAGATGCTAGGGGGATGTGATACATGAAGTCAGGATAACAGGTGTAGTGTGACATGATGTCAGGCATGGCACATGGATTGTTGTACATGAAGTCAAAGATGTCAGATGAAGTGTTATAGAAGTCAGATATGCCAGGTGGAGTGTTTAACACGAGATCAGACATACCAGGTGGATTGTTACACAAGAAGTCAGAGACATCAGGGTGTGTGTGACAGATGGAGTCAGAGATACGATGGGCAGTGTGACAGAGGAAGTCAGAGACACCGTGGGAAGTGTGACATATGAAGTCAGAGGCACCACAATGAGTGTTACACTCAAAGTCAAAAATGCCCCAGGAAATGTGACACGTGAAGTCAGAGATGCCATGGTGACTGCTATAGTTGAAGTTTTTGATGCCAGTCAGAGTTACATACATAGTCAGAGATGCCACAGGGAGTGTTACACATGATGTCAGAGACACCACGTGGAAGTGTTACAAACGAAGGAAGAAACACCACCTGGAGTGTTACATTTCCAATCAGAAATGCCAGGGGATGTGTTACACACAAAGTCTGAGATGTTAGGGGGAGTATGAAGTATGAAGTCAGAGACATGAGAGTTATTATGACACACAAAGTCAGTGACGCCACATGGAGTGTTAAACACAAAGAGATGCCAGGGGGAGTGTGACACATGAATTCAGTGATGTGATGGGGAGTATTACACATGAAGTCACAGATGTTCAGGGGATTGTGACACACAAAATGAAATAGGCCAAGGGGATATGAAACATGATGTCAAAGATGTCATGTGCAGTGTTACACACAAAGTCAGAGATGACAGGGTAGTGTTACACACAAAGTCAGAGACATGAACAAGAGAGTGATACAGGAAGTCAGAAACAACAGGGGGAGTGTGACAAATTAAGTCACAGATGCTAGTTGCGAGTGTTACCCACAAAGTCAAATACTCCAGGGTCAGTGTTACACACGATGTGAGAGATGACAGGGTTATTGTATCACACGATGACAGAGACAACATTAGGAGTGTGACACACAAAGTCAAAGACCACATTTGTGGTGTGGTACATGAAGTCAGAGATGCCACGTGGAGTGTTATGCACAAACACAGAGATGGCAGTGGGTGCATAGCAAACGAAGTTAGAGATGCCAGGGGATGTGTGATGCACGATGTCAGAGACACCAGGGGGACTATTACACACCAAGCCAGAGAAGCCATGGGAGATTGTTACCCACAAAATCAAAGAAACCAATGGGTGTGTTTCACAGGAAGTCAGACACCAGGGCGAGTGTTACACACAACATCAGAGATGCCAAAGGGAGTGTTACACAAGAAGTCAGAGATGCCACGGGGAGTGTGATGCAAGAAGTCACAGACTCCATGGTGAGTGTGACACATGAAGTCAGAGACGACAGCTTGATTGTGACACCCGAAGTCAGTGACACATCAGAGAATGTTACATGTGAAGTCAGAGAAGCCAGGGGAGTGTTATACACCAGGTACGAGATGCCTGTGGGAGTGTTACGCAGGAGGAAATATACAGCAATAAGGGTGTGAGACACTAACTCAGAGACAGGAGAGGGAATAGGACGAAATTCAGAGATACCAGGAAGAGCGTAACACATGGTATCAGAGATGACAGATGGAGGGATGTGCATGACGTCAGAGACCACAGGAGCACTGTCAAACATGACGTCACAGACGCCAGGGTGAGTGTTATGCACGACATCAGAAAGACAAGGTGTAGTGTTACACAGAAAGTCAGAGACACCACAGGGAGTGTGACACACAACATCAGAGACAACAGGTTGTGTGTGACACTTGATGTCAGAGACCCCATGGAGTATTTTACACATGAACTAAGAATGCCACTGGGAGTGTTTTACAAGAAGTCAGAGACTCCATGGGGAATGTTATACATGAAGTTATAAACAAAGGGTTTGTGATGCTCATACTCAGATACACAGATTTGAGTGTGACACATGAAGTCATTGATTCCATGTGGTGAGTTACACATGAAGTCACAAACATCAGGGGGAGTGTGATACATGAACTCAGTGATGCCAGGCAGAGTGTGACACATGAATTCAGAGATCCCATGGGGCGTGTAACATATGAAGTCAAATAAGCCAGGGAGAGAGTGACAAAATCTAAGACGCCCTGTAAATTGTGACACATGAAATCAGAGATTCTGGGGGGAGTGTTACACACAAATTCAGAGATGACATGGGGAGTGTGATACACAAATTCAGAGACACCACATAGGAGAGTTACCCATGATGTCAGAGATGCCACTGGGTGTTACACATGAAGTCACAGACAGCGTGAGGGTGTTACACACTAAATCAGAGATGCCAAGTGAAGTGGTACACACAAAATCAGAGACAGTAGGGTAAGCATTACATACAGAGCCAGAGATGCTAGGGGAGTGTGACACACGATGTCAGAGAAGGCACGTGGAATGTTAAACAACAAGTCAGAAACTCCAGGTGCACTGTGACTCATGAAGTCAAAGACATCAGAGCTAGTGTTATGCAGGAAGTAAGAGATGCCACAGGGAGTGTGACACATGATGTCAGAGACACCAGGCAGGGTTTGACAGGCTAAGTGAGAGATACAAGGTGCAGTGTGCCACATGAAGTCAGATATGACAGGAAGATTGTGACACAAGAACTCAGAAACACAATGAGAGTGTTATACTCGAATGCAGAAATGACACATGGTGTGTTACACATGAAGTCAGATATGTCAGGGGTAGTATACCACATAAAGTCAGAGATGCCACGTGGAGTGTTACACAAGATGTCACAGACAACAGGGAGAGTGTTACACATGAAGTCGGAGATGCCACATGGAGAGTTACATATGAAGTCTGACATACCAGGCAGAGAGTAACAAAATAAGTCAGAGAAGCCACATGGAGTGTGACACACTATGTCCGAGATGTCACTGGGGAGTGTTACACATGAAGGCAGAGACATCAGGGGAGTTTTATGTATGAAGACAGAACCACGTGGAGTGTTACACATGAGGTCAAATACACAAGGGGGAGCATTACACTCAAAGTCAGATACTCCAGGGGAAGTTTGACACACGACATCGGAGACACCAGTGTCAGTGTTACACAAGTAGTTCCAAACTCCATGGTGGCATGTTACACTCGAAGGCAGAAAGGCCACGATGAGTGTTACACATGAAGTCAGAGACACCAGGGTGTGGGACCAATGTCCAAGACTGGCCATGTAGTGTCACACACGATCTCAGAGAAACCACTAGGAGTGTTAAACACAAAGTTAGAGATCCCACGTGGAGTGTTACACATGATGTCAGAACTGCCAGGGGTAGTGTTACAAACGAAGTCAGAGATGCCAAGTTGAGTTTGATACACGAAGTCAGAGACCCAAGGTGCAGTGTGACATACAAAGTCAAAGACAAGAGAAGGAGTGTGATGCACGAACCCAGAGACACAATGTGAGTGTGACACATGAAGTATGAGATGTCACCTGGAGAGTTACTCATAAAGTCAAAGATGACGTGGGTAGTATGATACAGATCATCAGGGATGCCAGGCAGAGTGTGACACACGAAGTAAGAGATGCCAGGGGGATTATGACACATGAATTCAGAGACACCAGGTGAAGTGTTATGCAAGACGTCAAAGACAGAACCAGGAGTGCTACACACTAAGCCAGTGACGCCTGAGCACTGTTATGCACAACATCAGAGATTCCATGGGGTATGCTACACATGAAGTCAGAGAGCCAGCACGTGTGTTACAAAGGAAGTCGGAGACTGCATGGGGAGTATGACACACGAATTTGGAGACCATATATAAAGTGAGACAATTGAAGTCTGAGAAGTGATGGTAAATTTTACACAGGAAGTCAGAGATGCTAGGGGGATTGTTATACACAAGGTCTGAGAAGCCTGTGGGAGAGTTACACATTAAGGGTTAGAGGGCAGGGGGAGTGTGACACATGACTTGAGAAACAAACTTTGAGGTGTCACACATGAAGTCAGAGACACCATCAACATTCTTACAAATGATGTCAGACCCACCAAGGGGAGAGTTACACGAGGTGTCAGACATGACAGAGAGAGTATTATGGACGAAGTCAGAGACTACAGCAGGATTGTTACAAATGAATCAAAGACACCAAGGAGAATGAAACACAGGAAGTCCGAGACAGCACAGGGAGTGTTAGACTCAAAGTCAGAGATGCCACATGGGAGTGTTACACACGATGGCAGAAACATCACATGGTTTGCTACACATGAAGTCAAAGATGCCAGGGGGACTGTTACACACCCAGTCAGAGATGACTCGTGTGGTGTTACAAAGGAAGTCGTAGATACCAGAGGGAGAGTTACAACAAAATCAGAGACAACACAGTGACTGTTATGCACACATTCCAAGATGCCAGGCAGTGTGTGACACACGAAGGCAGAGATACAATGATGAGTGTTGCACGTGAAGTCAGAGATACAGGACAGAGTTTGACACACAAAGTCAGAGACCCAAGGCACACTGTGCCACACAAAGTCAAAGATGATGGGGAGTGTGAAGCACGAACCCAGAGATATAATGGGAAATGTGACACACAAAGTCCGAGATGCCATCAGAATTGAGACACAAAGAGTCAGAGGCAATAGAGGGAGTGTTGTACACAAAGCCTGAGAAGCCATTAGGAGTGAGACACACAAAGTTATAGATGGCAGGGGGAGTGTGATGCACGTACTCAAAGAAACAAGGGGCGTTGTGACACATGAAGTAAGAGACGCCATGGAGTGTGTTACACCTGACGTCAAACATGCCAGGGGGAATGTGAAACAGGAAGTCAGAGGCTCTATGTGGAGTGTTGCACACATCAGAGACACCTAGAGGAATGTGAAACACAAAGTCACAGATGCCAGTGGGAGTGTGACACTTGATTCAGAGACACCAGGGGAGTGTAACACACAAAGTCAGAGGTTCCAGGTGCACTGTTACTGACCACATCAGAGATGTCAGAGGGAGGCTTACACATGAACTCAGAAACACCAGGTTTATTGTTACACACGAAGTCTGAGAAGCCATGGGGAGTGTGAACACATGAAGTAAGAGAAAAAAATGATGTGTGTGACAGACGAAGTCATAAATGCAATGGGCTGAGTGAAACAGGAAGTCAGAGATGCCAGGGGGAGAGTTATGCTTGATGTTAGAGAGAGTAGGGAGAGGGTGATACACGAAGTCAGTGACTCCACGTGGAGGGTTAAACAGGAATTCAGAGATGCCAGGGTAGTGTGATACACGAAGGCAGGGACTCCTGGCAAAATGTGACACAGGATTTCAGAGATGCATTTGGGAGTGTTACACGTGAAGACAGAGATGCCAGGGGAGTGTGACACAGGAAGTCACAGATGCCCAGGGGATTGTGACACACGAAGTCAAAGAGGCTAAGGGTTTGTGAAATGGTAAGTCTGAGCCATTAAGTGGAGTTTTACACATGCCATCAGAGATTTCAGTGGGATTGTTTCACATGAACTCAGAGACACAAGTCAGATAGTTACACAGTAGGTCCGAGACGCAAGGGGGTGTGTAACACATGAAGTCAGCAACACCAGGGATAGTGTTACACAATAAGTCAGAGACATAAGGGAGCATTTGACACATGAATTCAGAAACACAAATGGGGAGTTATGCACAAAGTCAAACATACCAGGGTGAGTGTTAGATATGGAGTAAGAGATTCCACGTGGAGTGTTATACATAAAATCATAGACACCAGGGGAATGTTACCCATGGATCCACAGATGCCAGAGGAGTGTTACTCATGAAGTCAGACATGGTATGTTGGAGTGTTAAACTTGAAATCAGAGATGCCAGAGTGAGTGTTACTGATGAAGTCATAGGCACCAGGGGTAGTGTTACACAAGAAGTGAGAGCTTCCACGAAGAATGTGACACACAAAGTCAGAGAAGACAGGTCGTGTGTCACACTCAAAGACTGAGATGCCACAGGGAATGTTACACAAAAGTCAGAGGTGCCATGGGGTGTGTTAGACATGAAGTGAGAGATGCCAGTGGAAGTGTTACACATGAAGATATAAATGGAAGGGGGAGTGTGATGCACGAAATCAAACACCAGAAGGAATGAGACAAAAGAATTCAGAGACACCACAGAATGTGTGACACATGGAGTGAGAGATGCAAGGGGGAGTGTGATAAACAAAGTCAGGGGCACCAGGCGGAGTGTGACACATGAAGTCACAAGGGTAAGTGGATTGTTATAGATGAAGTCATGATGCCAGGGGGAGTGTGACACAGAAAGTCAGATGCAAAAGGGATTGTGACAGATGAAGTCAGAGACGCCATGGGGAGTATGACACACAAAGTCACAGACGCCAGGAGGAATATGACACACAAAGCGAGAGACGCAAAAGGGATTGTGGCAGATGAAGTCAGAGATGCCATGGGGAGTGTGACACAGGATGTCAGAAATGGCAGTGGTAGTGCTACACAGGAAGTCAGAGACAGAATTGTGTCTGTGATGACTAAGTCAGAGATGCCATGGGTGTTTTTACACACAAAATCTTAAATGCCACAGGGAATGTTGCACACGAAGTAGCAGACATCAGGGGTAGTGAGACACAAGAAGTCAGAGATGCCTGGGGGAGTGTGACACACAAAATCAGATGTGCTAGGTGGGGATTTACAGAAAGAGGAAGACACACCAGGGAGAGTGTTACACACAAAGTCAGTGATCCAACATGGAGTGTTAGAGACAATATCATACATGAAAGGGGGAGTGTGATAGATGGGATCAGGGATGCTAGGCAGAGTGTGACACATGAAGTCAGACACAGCACGAGGAATGTTATACACAATGTCAAATTTGCTGTGGTAGTATGACAGAAGGTAATCACAGATGCCAGGGGATTGTGACACAAAGACAGAGAGATCAGAGTGATTGCAACACACGAAGTCAGAGATGCCAGGTGGAGTTTTACACAAGAAGTCAGACACATCAAGGGGAGAGTTACACAAACTCAGAGACACAACGTGGAGTGTGACAGACGAAGTCAGAGACAGCAGGAGGAAGGTGACAGATGAAGTCAGAGACTGCAGGAGTGTGACACATGATGTCAGAGACAAGAGGGGGAGTGTTATGCACAAAGTCACAGATGACAGAGGCAGTGTGAAACACGAAGTCACAGAAGCCATGGGGAATATGACACACGAAGTCAGAGACCACAGGTGAAGGGTAAAAGACAAAGTCAAAGACACCATGGGCAGTGTGACACAAGAAGACAGAGATGCAAGGTCGAGTGTAACACGAATTCAGAGACAGCAGGTGGAATGTGACACATAAATTCAGAGATGTTGGTGGAGTGTTACCCACAAATTCAGAGACACCAATGGGGAGCGTTATGAACAAAGTCAAAGGCACCAGGGGTGGTGTTACATAGGATGTCAGAGAGACAAGTGGGAGTGTTACACACAAAGTCAGAGATAACAGGGGTAGTGTTATGCACGATCTCAGAGACTCCTGGGGTTGTGTTACACACAGTCAGTTGACCCAGTGGGATTGTTATGCATGAAGTCAGAGATGAAAGAGTGAGTGTGTCACGTAAACTCAGAGACCCCAGTGAGATTAAAACAAACGAATTTAAAGATGCCAGGGGAAATGTGATGCAAGAAGTCAGAGCCCCAGGGGGAGAGTGTCATAGGAAGTCAGAGACAACAGGGGACTGTTACACACTAAGCCTGAGAGGCCACCAGGGAGTGTGACACATGAAGTCAGAGATGCCAGGAGGATTGTTATGCACGAAGCCTTCATGTCATCATGTTTGTGACACACGAAGGCTGAGATGACAGGTAGAATGTGACATACAAAGTCAGAGACGACACCTGGAGTGTTACACATGAAGGCTGAGACGGCATGGGGTTTATAACAAATGAATGCAGAAACACCATGTGGAATGTTACACGTGAATTGAGAGTTGCCAGGGGTAGTGTTACACACGAAGTCAGACACGCAACATGGAGTGTTACACAGAATGTCACAGACACCAGGGGGTGTGTCACACACGAAGTCAGAGACAAAAAGGGAATGTTACAAATGAAGTCAGAGATGTCACATGGGAGTGCTAGGCACGAAGTCAATGATACAAGGGTGAGTTTACTCAGCCAGTCAGAGGCAACACACAGGAGTGTTAAAAAGGAAGGCAGAAACGCCATGTGGAAAGTTACACAATTAGTCCTTGATGTAACAGGCACTGTGATACACGAAGTCGGACAAGCCAATGGGCGTGTGACACACAATGTCAGAGAAGACGGGGGAGTGTTAATACAAAGTCAGAGATGATGACATAGGTGTGATACATGAATTCAGAGACATCATGTTGGAGAGTTACACACGAAGATACATGCCACATTGGGTGTTACACATGATGTCAGAGAGCCAATGTGTAGTTTTACACACAAGGTTAGAGACAGCATGGGGACTGTGACTCAAAAAGTCAGAGACGCCAGGGGGAGTGTGATACACAAAGTCAGGGATGCAAGGCATAGTGTGACGCATGATGTCAGACACAACATGCAGATTGTTATACATGAAGTCAAAGATGCCAAGTGGAGTGTGACACACAAAGTCAGAGATGCCACAGGCATTGTGACTCACGAATTTAGAGACGCCAGTTGGAGTGTTACAGATGAAGTCAGATATAACAGGGGTAGTGTTACACACAATCTCAGATTCACTAGGGGGATTGTTACACATGAAGACTATGATGCCAGAGGGAGTGTGACACATGAATTTAGAAATGCCAAAGGTAGTGTTACATAGGAACTCTGTGACACCATGTTGTGTGTGACAGATGAAGTCAGAAGCACCACAGGCAGTGAGACACATGAAGTCAGAGACCCCAGGTAAGTGTGACACACAAAAAGGCACACAGTGAGTGTTACAGTCCAAGCCAGAGATGAAAGGGAAAGTGAGACACGAATTCAGAGATGCCAAGGTCACTGTTACACTCGAAGTCAGAGACACCAGGTAGAGTGTGACAAACCTTGTCAGATACAAGAAGGGTAGTGTGATCCACTAATTCAGAAATGACAGGGGGAATGTGAACCTGGAAGTCACAGATGCCATAGGGAGTGTGATATAAGAATACAGAGACGCCTGTGGGAGAGTTGTGCATGAATTCAGAGACACCAGGGGGAGTGTGATACCAGTCAGAAACACCAGGGGTAAAGTTACACAAGACATCAGAGACACCAGCATGTGTGTGAGACACAAAGTCAGAGATGCTAGGAGGAGTGTTACACAAAAAATCTGAGATGCCACAGGGGTTGTGACACAAATCAGAAACCCCAGGGCAAGTGTTACATAGGAAGTCAGAGACTCCAGGGAGTGTGTTACTCACGAAGTCAGTGATGCCACGGGAAGTGTGACACATGAAGTCAGAGATGCCAGAGGAAGTGTAACACATGAAGACAGAGATGCCAGGCAAGTGTGACCCACAATGTTAGAAGTGCCACAGGGAATGTTATACACAAACAGAGATGCAAGGGGGATTGCGACAGATGAAGTTAAAAACGCCAGGGGCATTGTCATACACAAACTCAGAGAAACCAGGGTAAATGTCACCCAAAGTTGGAGACACCAGAGTGTGTGTGACAAACAAAGTCATAAATGACATGTCGAGTGTGACCCTCGATGCCAGACGCCATGTGTGATGTTAAACAAAAGGTCAGATATGCTATGGAGAGCATTATCCAGGAAGTCAGAGAGGCCAGGAGGACTGTGAAATATGAAGTTTGAGACGTGAAGGGGAGTGTTACACATGAAGTCACTGATGCAATGGGAACTGCTACTCACAAATTTGCAGAAATCTGTGGGTTTCTGCTATGATTTCAGAGATGCCACAGAGGGGATGTTACACAGAAAGTCAGAGACGCCACATGCATTTGTACCAACAAATTCATAGATGACATAGGAATGTGACACATGAAGTCAGAGATGCCAGGGAAATGTGACATGAAGTTAGAGATGCTAGGGGGATTGTGACACATGAAGTCAGAGAAGCCATGGTGAATGCTACACACATCTTCAGAGATGACAGGGGCGTGTTATACACAGACAGAAATGCCAAGGGGAGTGTGACATACGAAGTTATAGATGACAGTGGAAGTGTGACACACAAACTTGGAGACATGAGGGGACATGTTACATGAAGTCAGAGATGCCACAGGGTGTGTTACACACGAAGTCAGACACACCAGAGGGAGTGTGAGACACAAAGTCAGGGACGCCAGATGAATTGTGACACACAAAGTCAGATATGCCTTGGGAGTATTACACAAAAATTCTGAGATGACAGGGGATGTTTTGAACATGAAGCCAGATATGCCCGGTGGAGTGTGACACAGGATGTCAGAGATGACAGTAGGAGTGTTACACATGAATTCAGAGATGGCAGGGGGAGTGTGAAACATGAAGTCACAGATACCATTCAGAGTGTGATACAAGAAGACAGACGTCACTGGGAGTATTACAAAGTCAGAGAAGACAAGGGGAGTGTGATTCACGAATTCAAAGATGCCACGTAGGAGAATTACACATGAATTCAGATATGCTGCAGTGCATGTGACACATGAAGTCACAGATGGAAGGGGGATTGTTGCACATGAGGTAAGAGAAGCAAGGTGGAGTGCTACACACCAGGGCAGAGACAAGAGGGGGAATCTTACACATACAGTCAGAGATGCCAGGGGGTGTGTTACACATGAAGTCAGAGAGGGCACATGGTTTCTTGCACAAAACATCAGAGATGCCATGGGAACTGTGAGAGATGAAGTCAGAGACTCCAGGGGGAGTGACACACAGGGAGTCAGTGATACCATGGGAAGTGTTACACACGAACTCAGACATGCCACAGTGAAATGTTAGACTTGAAATCAGGGACAACAGAGAAAGTGTTACTCATGAAGTCAAAGACACCAAGGATAGTTTTATGCTGGAAGTTAGAGACACCATGAAGTCTGTGACACATGAAGTCACAGAAGACAGGCCATGTCTAACACTTGAAGACCCAGATGCCATGGGGAATGTTACACAAAAGTCAGGCAGGACACAGGGTGTGTTATACATCAAGTCACAGATGCAAATGGATGTCTTACACGTGAAGATATATATGGCATAGGGAGTGTGATACATGAACTTAGAGACACAAGAGGGAGTGTGACAAATGAAGTCAGAGACAACACAGAATGTGTGACACACGAAGTGAGAGACACAAGGGGAGTGTGATACACAAAGCCAGGGATACCAGGTGGAGTGTGACACCTGAAGTCACAGATAGCATGGGTATTGTTATAGATGAAGCCATGACACCATGGGGAGTGTGACAAATGAAGTCACAGATGTCAGGGGGAGTGTGAAACACAAAGTGAGAGATGCTAGAGGAATTGTGGCAGACGAATTCAGAGACACCATGGGGAGTGTGACACACAAGGTCACAAATCCAGTGGTAGTTTTACACAGGAAGTCAGAGACAGCAGTGTGTGTGATAGACACAGTCAGAGATGGCACAGGGAGTTTTATGCACCAAGTCAGAGACACCACAGGATGTTTTAGACATGAAGTCAGAGACACCAGGGAGAGTGTTATGCACGAATTCAGAGATGACACGGGAGAATTACAAGCAAATCAATGATGCCATAGGAAGTGTGACACACGATGTCAGAGACAACAAGTGAAGTGTGAAAAACAAGGTCAGAGACACCACAGGAAGTGTGACACACAAAGTCAGAGATGCTGGAGGGTGTGTTGCTCCAGATGTCAGAGAAGCCATGGGGACATGTTATGCACAAAGTCAAAGAACAAAGGAGAGTGTTACACACAAAGTCAGAGAGACCAGTGGGAGTGTTATCCACGAAGTCAGAGATGACAGGGGGCATTTTACACATGAAGTCAGAGACGCCATGGGGTGTGTTACACCCAGAGTCAGAGACACCAGCATGAGAGTGACACACGAAATCAAAGAAGATGGGGGGATTGTGATGCATTAATTCAGAGATATAAGGTGGAGTGTTACACATGAAGTCAAAGACATGAGGAGGTTAGTGACACATGAAATCAGATGGAGTGTGACAAATGATGTTAGAGATGCCACAAGGTGTGTTATGCAGGAAAACAACAATAATAGGAGGAGTGTTATATGCCAAGTCAGGACGACATGGGGACTCTGATACATGAAGTCATGGACACCACGTAGAGTGTGACACACGAAGACAGAGATGCCAGGGGAGCTTAACACATGAAATCTGAGATGCAGGTGGAGTGTAACACAAAGTCAAAGACACCAGAGAATGTGTTACACAAGAAGTAACAGATGCCACTTGGAGTGTGGCACAGGAAGTCAGAGACACCAGGGGAAGGGGACAGACAAGGTCAGAGGCATTGCAGGATGTGTTACACAGAAAGACAGATGCATGAGAGTGAGTGTGACACACGAAATTGGAGACATCAGGCAGATTGTGACACACAAAGTCAGAGATACCACGTGGAGTCTTACACATTAACTAAGAGACACCATGGGTAGTGTAACACACCGTCAGAGACACCACATGGAGTGTGACACACAATGTCTTAGATGCCACGGGGCAGTGTTAAACATGAAGGCAGAAGTGCCATGTGAAATCTAACACATGAAGTAAGAGACAGCAGGGGTCGTGTTACAAACGAAGTCTGAGACACCAGGGTGATTGTTACACAAGAAGGCAGAGACATCACATAGAGAGTTACTCAAAAAGTCTGCAATGCCACAGAGAGAGTGACACCCAAATTCAAAGACGTCAGCAGAAGTGTGACAGACGAAGTGAGAGATGCAAGGGGGAGTGTGACAAACGAAGTCACAGATGAGATGGTGACTGTTACACATGACGTCAGAAGACAGGGGAATTGGGAAACATGAAGTAGCAGATGTCATGGGGAGTTTTACACAAAAGTCAGAGATGACAGGGGGACTGTGACTACTGAAGTCAGTGATGCCTGGAGGAGTGCTCCATACGAAGTCAGAGACTCTATGGGGGAGTCTGACACACAAAGTCACAGATAGAAGGGAGCGTGTGACACACAAAGTCAGATATTCCAATCTGTAGTTTTGCGCCTAAATTCAAAGACATCAGAGTGAGTGTTAAACATGAAGTTAGACATGCAACATGGAGTGCCATACACAAAGTCTGAGACGTCAGTGGGAGTATTATACAAAAAGTTATAGATGTCAGAGGGAATGTGACACACATACTCAGAGATACCAGAAGGAGTGTGACACATGGAGTGAGAGGTACCACGGGTTGTGTTACACATGAAGTCAGAGATGAAATGGAGAGTTTGATACATGAAGTCAGGGACATGAGGCAGAGTGTGACACACGAAGTCAGAAACAGCAGGTGGAGTGTTACACAGGAAAGCTGAGATGCAAGAGTGAGTGTGACACATGTCAGAAACATCAGGGCTATTCTTACACAGGAAGCCAGAAACACCTGGGACTGTATGACACACTATGTCAGAATGCTAGGAGAAGTGTGACACACAAAGTGTAGGCAACATGGGGAGTGTAACACACAAAGTCAAAGATGACTGTTGGAGTCTGACACACAAAGTTAGAGACGCCAGGCAGATTGCGACCCATGAAATCAGAGTTGCCATGTTTAGTATAACACATCAAGTTGGAGACACCAGTGGGAGTGTGACACATCATCAGAAATGTGATCTGAAGTGTGACAGATGAAGACAGAGACACAACATGGAGTGTTAGACATGAAATCTGACATGACTTGGGGAGAGTGACACAAAGTCAGAAATACCAGGGGTAGTATTACACAGGAAATCAGAAACATCTGGAAGTAGGTTACACAGGAATTCAGAGATGCCATGGGGGTTGTGACACATGAAGTTAGAGACAAGTCATGTGTGACACTCAGATTCAGATACATCATGATTAATGTTACAATGTTGTAGAGGCCAGGGGCAATATTAGACACAACGTCAGAGACTAGAAAGGGAGTGCTATACGTGAACTTATAGGCGGTGGGGGAAATGTGATGCACATACTCAGAGACACAAGGGGAGAAAGACACATGATGTCAGAGAGCCCACAGGGTGTGTTACACACGAAGTCAAACACAGCTGGGGTAGTGAGACCCATGAAGTCAGGGATGCAAGGAGGAGTGTCACACATGAAGTCAGAGACACCACAGGGAATGTTGTACACGAAGTCATAGATGCCACGGGAAGTGTGACACATGAAGACAAAGATGCCACATGTAGTGTTACACACAAAGTTCATGACACAAAGCGAAGAGTGAAACATGAAGTCACAGATGCCATGGGGAGTGTGATACAAGAAGTCAAAGACACCACCAGGGAGTGTTATGCTTGAAGGAAGAAACACCACGTGGTGTGGTTCACATGACATCAGAGATGACAGAGGAGTGTGACACACAAAGTTAAAGATACCAGAAGGAGAGTGACATATGAAACAAAGACGACAGGGAGAGAGTGACACATGTCAGAGAGGCCAAGAGAAGTGTTGACACAAATTCATAGATGTCAGGGGGAGTGTTACACATGAATTCAGAGTCACATGTGGGAGAGTTATGAACGAAGTTAGAGATGCCAGGGTGAGTGTGATGAATGAAGTCTGAGACACCATGGGGAGAGTGTCACATGACGTCAGAGACAACAAGGGGACTGTTAAACACTGAGCCAAAGAAGCTACGGAGGAGGGTTACCCACTAAGTGAAAGACACCAGGGTGAGCGGTATGCTGGAAGCCCAAGGTGCAATGGTGAGTATTACTCACAGCCTCGGAGACAACAGGGAGTGTGTGACACATGAAGTCAGAGAAGCCAATGAGGAGTGTTATGTGCAAAGTCAAAGATACAAGTGTGAGTGTTAAACACGAAGTTAGAGACACCATGTGGAGTGTTATGCACAAAGTTCGAGATGCCAGTGGGAGAATTACAAACGAAGTTAGAGGTGGAAGTGTGGATGTGAATCAGGAGCTCAGAGACACAAAAGTGAGTGTGACACACAAAGTCAGAGATGACTGGCCAAGTGTGAACCTCGAAGTCAGAGATGCCATGGGGAATTCTTACACACAAATTCAGAAACTCCAGGGGCGTTGTTATACACAAAGTTAGAGTTTCCACTGGGAGTGTTACACACAAAGATATTGATGGCTGGAGCAGTGTGATGCACGAACTCAGAGACACAAGGGTGAATGTGTTGCACACAAAGTCAAAGACGCCACTGGGAGTGTGTCACAAGAAATCAGAGATGCCAGGGAAAGTGTGACACATGAAGTTAGAGATGCTATGGGAAGTGTTACACACAAAGAGATGCCAGAGGGAGTGTAACACCTAAAGTTAGAGATGCCTGGCTGATTGTGACCCATGAAGTCAGAGGTACCATGGTGGAGTATTACACATGAAGTCAGTGATGCCACATTGGGTGTTACATATGAAGTCAGAGAGAGAAGATGGAGTGTTACATACGAAGACAGAGATGCCACTTAGAGTGTTACACATGAAGTCCTCAATGCCATGGGGGTTGTAACACATGAAGTCAGTAACACAAGGTGATATGTGACATAAGAAGTCAGAGACTACAGAGGGAGTGTTATGCATGAAGTCAGAGATGACAAGCATAGTGTGACACATGAATTCAGAGATGCCATGGTGGAGAGTTACACATGAAGTCACAGACTCCAGGTGGCGGGTTATACACAGAGTCAGAGATGCCACAGGGAGTATTACACACACAGTCACAGAGGCAATGTGGAGTGTCACACACCACGTCAGAAACAGCAGGGTTACTGTGACACTGGAATTGGGAGAAGTGAACAGGTGTGTAACACAAGATGTCAGTGGTGTCTTGGGGAGCGCTGCACACAAAGTCATAGATGCCATGAGGATATGTTACACAAGAAGTCAGAGATTCCATGGGAAGTGTTATGCACGAAGTCAAAAAGGCTGGGGGTAGTGTTTTGCATTAAGGCACAGATGCCACAGCAATTGGGACACATGATGCCAGAGAAGACAGATCATTTGTGATGCTGGAAGTCAGAGATGCCATGAGGAATTTTACATATGAAGTCAGAGAAGCCAGTGGGAATATTATACTTGAAGTCAGAGATACCATTGGGAGAGTTACACAAGAAGATATAGACGGCAGAGTGAGTGTGACACACATGCTCAGAGAAACAACTGAGAGTGTCACACACAAGGTCATAGATGCCATGGGTTAATTTACACAGGAAGTCATAAACGCCAGGAAAAGTGTGATACATGAAGTCAGGGATGGTAGGTGGAGTGTTGAACATGAATTCAGATAGGCCATGGGGAGTGTTGGACACAAAGTCAGATATGCCAGGGAGAGTATGACACACGATGTCACTGATGCCATGTGGAGACTGACAAAAGAAGACAGAGATACCAGGGGTAGTGATATACAGCACATGAGAGACACCATGGAGTGTGTGAAACACGAAGTCAGAGATGCCAATGGGGAGTTTTACACACAAACTCAAAGACACCAGGGTGAGTGTTACTCATGAAATCAGAGACACCAGGTGAAGTGTTATACATGATGTTTGAGATGGCAGTGGAGAGGTTATAAGTGGAAAGGTAAATGTGAAGCAGGTACTCAGAGACAACAGAAGGAGTGTGACACACGAGGTCATAGACTAAATGGGGTGTGTTACACAGGAAGTCAGAGAAGCCAGGTGGAGTGTGATACATACAATCAGGGACACCAGGCAGAGTGTGACACACGAAGTCAGAGAAGGCACAGAGATTGTTATACATGAAGTCAAAGATGCCAGGGGGAGTGTGACACCCGAGGTCACAGATACCAAGGGGGTGTGTTACCCACGAAGTCAAACATACCAAGGAGAGTGTTACACATGATGTCAGAGACTACAGGCATATTGTTTCATATGATGACACAGACAACATTGGGAGTGTGACACACAAAGGCAGAAACTATACTTGAGGTGTGACACATGAAGTCAGAGATGCCATGGGGAGTGTTACACATGAAGTCAGAAACAGTGGGTTTCTTACATATGATGTCAGAGACAACAGGGGGAGTGTTATGCACAGTGACAGAGATGAGATCGAATGTGTAATTCAGGAACTCAGAAGTGCCATGTGGAGTGTGAGGCACAAAGTCAGAGATGCAACAGTGAGTGTTACACTCAAAGTCAGAGATGACAAGGGTAGTGTGACCCACGAATCAGAGACTCCACTGTGTTAAACAAGGAATCTGAATCTCCAAGGGAGAGTGTTACACTTGAAGGCAGAAAGGTCAGGTTGACCGTTACACATGAACTCAGAGACACCAGGGGGTGTGTACAACATGATTCAAAGATGACATTTGGAGTGTTAACACAAAGTCTGGCACACAAAGGGAGAGCGTTACACATGAAACAAGAAATGTCATGCAGAGTATTACCCACAAAGTCACAGACACCAGGGGGAGTGTTACACATGGAGGCTGAAACGTCACACTGTTGCACACAAAGTCTGACTCCAAGGTTTCTATGACACATGATGTCAGAGATGCTAGGGGGATTTTGACACAGTAAATCAGAGACCCAAGGTGCAGTGCAACACAGAAAGTCAGAGACAACAGGGTGAGAGTGAAGCCCAGACTCTGATAAAGGGGAGTGTGATAAATGAAATCAATGACACCACCAGGAATCTTACACACAATGTCAGAGATGACAGGTGTAGTGTGATACATGAAGTCAAGGATGCTAGGCAGAGTTTGACAAAGTCAGAGGTGACAGGGGAGTGTTACACATGAAATCCAAGAAGCCAGGGGCATATGACAGAAGTCAGAAAGACCGGGGGTAGTATTACACAGGAAGTCAGAGACACCAGTGGGTGTGTCAAACAGGAAGTCAGAGACGCCAGGGAGATTGTGACAGATGAAGTTAGAGACACATGGGGGATTGTGGCACACAAAGTCAGAGATGCCTCGGTGAATGTTACACACTTAGGTGGAGATGCCAGGGGCTATATGCCACATGAAGTCACAAACGACAGGTCAACTGTGACCATCAAATTAAGATACCACAGGGAATGTTATACACAACATCAGAGAAGCCAGTGGGAGTGTTATATACGATGTCACAGATGCCTGTGAGAGTATTACACCAAGAATTGTAGACAGCAGAGGGAGTGTGACACACAAAGTCAGAGGCACCACAGTGAGTGTTACCCACAAAGTCAGAGATGCCAGGGGTAGTGTTATGTACAATGTTCAGACACAAGGGAGAGTGTGATACACTAAGTCATTTATGCCATATGGAGTGTTACATACAAAGTCAGAGATGCCAGGAGGACTGTTGCACACAATGTCAGAGACACCAGGCAGATTGATATGCCCAATGTCAGAGATTCCAGGGTAAGTATGACACCCTACATCAGAGATTGCATGTGAACTGTTACACACAAAGTCAGAAAAACAAATTTGAATGATACACATGAAGAAAGAGATGCCTGGGGAAGTGTTACAAACGAAGTCATAGACACCAGAGGGGGTGTTACACAAGAAGCCAGAGAAGCATTGTGGAATATTACACATGAAGTCAGAGACTAAAGTTCAGGTGTGACACAGGAAGTCAGACACACACCAGGGAATATTGCACACGATGTCAGAGATGCTTAGGGGAGTGTTACACACAAAGTCAGAGACACCAGAGGGAAGTTTACAAATGAAGTTATAGAAGACAGGGCGAATGTGATGCACAAAGTCAGAGACATGATGCAGAGTGTGACACACAAAGTCAGAACCAGCAGGTGGAGTGTTAAACACAAAGTTAGAGATGCCAGGGGGAGTGTGACAAAGAAAGTCAAAGAAACCAGGGGAAGAGTTATGCACAAAGTTAAAGACACTAGGGGAGGTGTTATATAAGATTTCAAAGACACAGGGGTGAGAGTAATATACGAATTCTGAGATGACGTGGGGGTGTGTGACACATGACATCAGAGATGACAGGGGAAGTGTGAAACACGAAGTCACAGATGCCATTGGGAGTGACACACACCAAGTCAGAGACAAGAGGGGGAATGTGAGATGATGTCAGGGACGCCAGGGGTAGTTTTACACACATAGTTAAAGACACCAGGGAAAGAGTGACACACGAATTCATAGGACATGGTGTGTGTAACACAGGAAGTCATAGACACCATGGGTGAGTGTTATATAAGAAGTCAAAGACACCGGGGAAGTGTAACACATGAAGCCAGTCATGTCAAGGGAGTGTGACACAAGTCTGAGATGCAACTGGAATGTGAAATGATGTCAGAGATGCCATGGGGAATATTACACATGGTCTTGACATGCCAGGGGTTGTATGAAACACAAAATAATAGACACTAGAGGCAGTGTTACACATGAAGTCACTGACACCGGGGGAAATGTTATGCACGAGTTCACAGATACCAGGGAGAGTATTACTCATGACTTCAGAGACATTATGTTCAGTGTTACCCACAAAGTCATAGATGAAAGGGGGAGTGTGACATACGAAGTCAGAGATGCCAGTGGGAGAGTTACACAAAAAGTCAGAGATGACAGGTGGAGTACTATGCATGAAGTCAGAGATGTGAGAGAGATGTGACAGATGAAGTCACTGATGCTAGGGGAAATGTTACACACCAAGTCAGAGTACAGGGGGATTGGGACACACTAATTCAGAGATGCCGGTGGCACTGTGACACAAGGAGTCAGAGACACCAGGGGTAGTGTTGCACAGGACCTCAGTGAGACCTGGGAGAGTTTTGCAGTCAAAGTCAAAGACACCGTGGGAGTTATTACACTAAAAGTCAGAGACGCCAAGGTGAATGTTAAACAGGATGTCAGAGACACAAGGGAGTGTGTGACACACGCATTCAGAGGTGACATGTTGAATGTGACACACAAAGTCAGAGAAACCACAGGAAGAGTTACACGTGATATCAGAGGTGCCAGAGGGATTGTTATGCATGAAATCAGAGAGAACAAGGGACACATATGCACAAAGTAAGAGATGCCATGGGGTGTGTTACACACGAAGTCATAGACGACAGGGGCCTTTTAGACATGAAGTCAGATATGCCATGTGTTAGTGTCAGGCATGAAGTAAAAGACACCAGCAGAAGTCACACAGGACGTCAGAGAGATGAGTGGGAGTGTTAAACACAAAGTCTGAGATGACAGGGGTCATGTTATGCAGGGACCCAGAGACATCTGAGGGTGTCTGGCACACGAGGTCTCTCATGTGAGTGGGAGTGTTTAGCATGAAGTCACAGATGCCACATTGGGTGTTACACAAGAAGTGTGAGCTGCAATGGGGGGTGTGATGCATGAAGGCAGGGGTGCCAGCCGGAGTATGAGACATGAAGCCAGAGAGGCTCAGGGGAGTGTTAGAGACAAAGTCAGAGATGCCAAGTGAAGTGTTACAAACGATCTCAGAGGCTACAGGTGGATTGTGACACACTATGTTCGAGATGCCATGGTGAGTGTGACCAATGAAGTCAGAAATGCCAGGGGTACTGTCACACAGGAAGACAGAGACACCAGTATGTTTGTGACAGACAAAATCACAGATACCACAGGGAGTGTGACAAAGTCAGAGATGCCAGGTGGAGTGTGACACATGAAGTCAGAGAAGCCATGTGGAGTGTGATGCAAGATCTCTGAGATGTTACGGGGGTGTGTTACACACGAAGGCAGAAACAACATGTGGAGTGTTACACATAAATTCACAGAAGGGAGGGGGAGTGTTACGCACAACATCACTGAAGCTACATTGAGCATTACACACCAAGTCAGAGACACCTGGGAGAGTGTTACCAGGGAGAGTGTTACATATGAAATTAGAGATGCCATGTGGAATGTTACACATGAAGTGTTAATACCAGGGTGAGTGTGGCACACGAAGTCAGACATGCCAGAGTTATTCTGAGACATGAAGTCAGACACACGATGTGGAGTGCTACATGAGAAGGGAGAGACACCAGGGGTAGTGTGACACACAAAATCAAAGAAACCAGTGAGATTGTTGCACAGAAAGTCTCAGACTCCACATTGTAGTTTTCCACACAATGATAGAAAGGCCACATGGAGTGTTACACATGAAGTCAGAGACACCAGGGGGAATGTTACATACAAAGTTAGAGCTGCCACGTGGAGTGTTACAGAAGAAGACCAAAATGCTAAGGGGGAGTGTTACACACAAAGTCAGAAACGACAGGAGGATTGTGACACACAAAGTCAGAGATGCCAGTGGGAGTATTACACATGCAGTTATAGACAGCAGAGGGAGATTGATGCATGATTAGGAGAAACAACGGGGGTGTGGCACATGAAGATATGCTACTGAGTGTCTTACACAAGACATCAAATACGTCAGAGGAAGTGTGATACATGAAGTCAGGGACCTCAGGCAAAGTGTGACACACTATGTCAGGGGATTATGACTCACGAAGTCAAAAATGCCATGGAGGTATGTTGCACACTAATTCAGAGATGCCACATTGAGTGTTACACATGAAGACAGAGATGGCATTGGCAGTGTTACACATGAAGTCAAAGATGTCAATGGGAGTGTTACAGATGAAGTCAGAGAGGCCACATGGAGTGTTAAACATGACGTCAGGACTATAGGGGAACTGTGACACACAATGTCAGAGATGACGGGGGAGTGTTAATTATGAAGTCAGTGATGCCTGGGGGAGGGTTACACACAAAGTCACAGAACTCAGGGGGAGTATTACTCAAGAAGTTGGAGAAACCAAGAGAGTGTAATGCAGGAAGTCAGAGATGCCATGGGGAATGTGACACACAAAGTCGGAGATGACAGGTCTCTGTGACACTCAAAGTCAGATGCACCAGACGGAAAGATACACATGAAGTCCGAGACACTGGGGGCAGTGTTATATAAAAGTATGAGATGCTAAAGGGAGTGTTAACTCGAAGTTACAGATGGCAGAGGCAGTGTGACACACGTACTCAGAGACACTAGAGCAAGTGTCAAACATGAAGTCAGAGAGACCGTGTGGTGAATTACACTAAAAGTCAGAGACGCCAGGGGGAGTGTGACATATGAAGTCAGGGGTGCCAGGCAGAGTGTGATACAGAAATTCATAGATGCAATGGGGAGTGTTACAGATGAAGTCAGAAATGCCATGGGTACTGTGACACATGAAGTCACAGACATCCTGGGGATAGTGACACATGTAGTCAAATAGGCCAAGGGGATGTGAGGCATGAAGTCTGAGATGCCAGTGGGAGTGTGATACACGAATAAGAGACACAATGGTGAGTGTTAAACTCAAAGTCAGAGAAGCCATTGGGAGATTGACAAACAAAATCAGAGCCACCATGGTGAGTGAAACTCAAAAAGTCTGAGTTGCCACTGGAGAGTGTTAGACTTGAAGTCAGAAAAGCCACTTGGAGTGTAAGACATAACGTCAGAGCCACCAGGTGGAGTGTACCACACAAAGTCTAAGACGCCACATGGAGAGTTACACACAATGTTACAAACATCAGAGGTAGGATACACATGAAGTCAGAGACACCACGTGGAGTGTTAGACACAAAGTTCGAGATGCCAGGCAGAGTGTGACACACGAAGTCAGAGAAGCCACGTGGAGTGTGACACATGTCTGAGACACTATGAGGAAGTGTAAACACATGAAGGCAGAGATGAAAGTGGGACTGTGACACATGGAGACAGTGATACCTGAGGGAGTATGATACATGAAGTCAGAGATGCCAGGTGGGGTGTGGTACACAAAGTCAGGAACAGCAGGCAGAGTGGGATATGAAGTCAGAGACGGCATGGAGATTGTTATAGATGAAGTTGTGATGCCAGGGTGATTCTGACACACGAAGTCACAGATGCCAGGGTGAGTGTGACACACAGAGATGCCAGAAGGATTGTGACACATGAAGTTAGGAACACCAGGGAGATTGTCTTGAATGATCTCAGAGGTGAAAGGTGGAGTGTTACAAGTGAAATCACAGACTACAGGTGGAGTGTTACACTTGAATAAGAGACCCAAGGGTGAGTTTTACACACGAAGTAAGAGACCCCATGGGTCGTTTTACACTCAAAGTCAAAGATACCATGGGAGTGTGTTACAAACAAAAGCAGAAACTTCATGAGGTTTCTTATACATGATGTCAGAGGGTCCAGGGAGAGTGTTACAAACGAAGTCAGAGATGACAGGTGGAGTATGACATGAGAAATCAGAGATGCCACAAGTAGTGTAACAGACGAAGTCAGAGACGCCATGGTGAGTGTTATGAAGGCAGAGATGTCAAGGGGGAGTGTTATGCATGAAGTAAATGGCAACAGGGGGACTATTACACACCAAGTCAGATATGAAGAGGGAGTGTCATGCATGAACTCACAGATGCCCAGGGGATTATGACACACCAAGTCAAAGAGGCCAGGGGAAGTTTTACAAATGAAGTCAAAGAAACCATGGGTAGAGTGACCAAGTCAGAGACGACAGATTGAGCATGACACACGAAGTCAAAGATGCCAGGTTGACTGTGAAACATGAAGGCAGAGCCACCATGGGAAGTGTGACACACAAAGACAGGGACAACACGTGGATTGTTATGATGTCAGTGACACCAGGGTGGGTGTTACACAAGTAGTCAGAGACACCATGCGGAATGTTAAACATGAAGTCAGAGAGACCATGAGGAGTGTTATACACGAAGGCAGAGATGCCAGGGACACTGTGAAACACAAAGTAAGAGATGCCAGAGGGTGTTACCATGAAGTAACTGATTCCAGGGGAAGTGTTGTGCATGAATTTACAGACACAACGGGCAGTATTTCTCACAAAATCATAGATGCCATGTGGGTATGTTAAACAAGAAGTCAGAGATGCCACGTGCAGTGTTACCCATGAAGTCATAGATGATATGGGGAGTGTCACACATGATGTCACAGATACCAGGGGGAGTGTTACACACGAAGTCAGAGATGCCACATGGGAGTGATAGGCATGAAGACAAAGGCACAGGAGTGAGTTTTACTCAGGCATTCAGAGACAAAACAGGGGAGTGTTAAACATGAAGGCAGAAACGCCGTGTGGAGTGTTACACAGTTAGTCCTCTACATCACAGGGACTGTGACACACAAATTCAGACACACCAGGGGGTGTGTGACACGTAATGTCAGAGAAGACAGAAGTAGGGTTACACACAAAGTCAGAGAGGACAAGGGGAGTGTGATACACAAACTAAGAGATGTCATATAGGAGAGTTACAAATGAAGTCACAGATACCACATTGGGTGTTACACATGAAGTCAGAGACGGCAGGGGGAGTGTTACACACCAAGCCAGAGATGAAGGGGGAGTGTGACACATGAACTCAATGAGGCCAGGGTGATGTGAAACTTGAAGTCAGAGATGTCACAGTGTTACACACGAAGTCAGAGATGACAGGGGACTGTTACACATGAAGTCAGAGACAACACGTGGAGTCTTACACACAATGTCTGAGATGCTTGGGGCAGTGTATGAGACAAATTCAGAGATGACATGTGGAGCATTACACACGATTTCACAGACACCAGGGGAACTGTTACATATGAAACAGAGGCACCATGTGAAGTGTTACACACGAAGTCTGAGATGCCAGGCATAGTGTGACATATGAATTCACGGACACCACATTGTGTCTGTGAATCCAAGACGCCACAGGGTAGTCTTACACATGAAGGCAGAAAGACCATGTGGAGTGTTTCACATGAAGACAGAGATGTCATGGGTTGTGTTACACCAAAAGTCACAGATGCCAACTGGAGTGCTACACACAAAGTCAGAGAATACAAGGGGACTGTGACACAGTCAGTGACACATGTGGGAGTGTTATGCAGGAAGTCAGAGATGCCACATGTAGTGTAATACATGATGTCAGAGACCCAAGGTGCAGTGTGCCACACGGTGTCAGAAAAAACAGGGTGAGTGTGATGCACTAACTCAGAGACACAATGGGGGTGTGTGACAAATGAAGTCAGAGATGCCAATGGATGTATTACACGTGAAGTCAGATATGACACGGGGAGTGTGATACACAAAGTTAGAGATTCTATGTGGATTATGACACACAAACTCAAAAACACCACTGTAAATGTTACACACTAAGTCCAAGACATAAGGAGGTGTGTGACAGACAAAGTCATTAACAAAAGTCTTGGGTGTGACCCTAGAAGTCGGATGCCACGTGGAACGTTACACACAACATCAGAGACGCCAGTGGGAGTGTGATACATGAAGTCAGGGAGGCCAGGAGGACTGTGAAGCACGAAGTCAGAGTCTCTAGGGGGAGAGTGACTCACGAAAATAGTGATGCCATGGGAAGGGTTAAACACAAAGTCAGAAATGCCAAGGGGAGTGTTTTGTTCAATGTGAGAGATGACAGGTAGAGTTTTAAGGATGAAGTCATAGACTGCAGGGGAACTGTTACCCATGATTCAGAGACACCAGGGCAAGTGTTACACACAAATTCAGAGATGCCAAGGGGAGCATTACAGTTGTCAGAGATGCCACTGCAGAGTGTTACACACGATGGCAAACTCATCATTCAGTGTGCTACACATGAAGTCAGAGACACCAATGGGAGTCTTACACACCCAGTCAGAAATGTCACATGTGGTGTTACACATGAAGTCTTAGGCACCAGGGTGATTGTTATGAACAAAATCAGAGATGCACAGTGAGTGTTACACCTTCAGTATGAGATGACAGGTAGCATGTGACACATGAAGGCAGAGACACAACATGAAGTGTCACACATAAAATTTTAGATGGCGTGGGAAGTGTGACACATGAACTCAGAGACAAAAGGAGGAGTGTGACACAAGAAGTCAGAGGTGCAGGTTGTGTTACACACAAAGTCAGAAACGCCAAGGGGAGTGTGATATACGAAGTCAGGGACACCAGGCGGAGTGTGACGCACAGAGTTAGAGATGGCACAGGCATCATTATACACGGAGTCATGATCCCAGAGGTAGTGTGACACATGAAGGCAAATATGATGGGTCAATTTTGGCCCTCAAAGTCAGAGACACTATGGGGAATGGTTACACACAAATTCAGAGGTGCCAGTGGGAGTATTATACACCATGTCAGAGATGGCAGAGGGAGTGTTACGCAGGAAGTTGTAGACAGCAGGGGCAGTGTGATGCATGAAGTCAGAAACACAAGTGGTGTATGACACATGAATTCATGGATGCCTCTGCATGTGTTACACACAAAGTAGAAACACCATGGGGAGTATGATAGACGAAGTGAGTGATGCCAGATGTAGTGTCACACATGAAGTCAGAGCCACCTCATGGAGTGTTAGACACAAAGTCTGAGATGCTAGGGTGGGCATGACATATGAAGCCAGAAACACCAGGGATAGTGTTACACAGGAAATCATAGACACCAGTGAGTGTGTGACACATGAAGTCAGAGGCACTACTGGAATTGTGAAACACGAAGCAGGAGGTACCATGGGAAGAGTGACAAATAAAGTCATAGCTGCCACAGGGAGTGTTACAGGCAAAGTCAGAGATGCTAGTGATGGTGTGAAACAAGAAGTTAAAGACAGCAGGTGGATTGTGACACAAAGTCAGAGATGCCACAGTGAGTTTTAAAGATGAAACCAACCTTGCTCCGAGGAGTGTTACAGATGAAGTCTGTGATGCCAGGGGGTAAGTAACACACGAAGTCAGACACGCAACAGGGAATGTGTGACAATAAGTCACAGATGACAAGGGAAGTGTGACAAATAAATACAAAAGCATCAAAGAGAGGGTTGTACACAATGTCTGAGATGCCATTGGGTGGTGACATGTAGTCATAGACAGGTGGAGTGAGACACACGAGGTGAGAATGACAGGGAGATTGTGACTCATGAAGTCAGAGACAGAAAGGGAAGTGTTACACAGGAAGTCAGTGATGCCACGTGAAGTATTACACATGGTCTCACACAGGCCAGGGGGTGTGAAACATGAATTAAGAGATGCCAGGGGGAGTTATACACATGAAGTCACTGATGCCAAGAAAAGTATTCCCCACGAATTCACAGACACCAGAGGGAGTGTTACTCATGAATTCAGAGACCCCATGAGCAATGTTAAGCACCAAGTCATAGATGACAGGTGGAGTGTGGCACGCGAAGTCATAGACGCCAAGGGGATTGTGACACATGAGATCAGAGACCACAGGTGATGTGTGAAATAAGAAGTCAGTGATACACATTGTCAGAGAGGCTAGGTAGAGTGCTACAAATGGACTCTGAGACGACAGGTGGTGGGTTATGCATGAAGTCAGAGAGGAGAGGGGAGTGTGAAACAGGAAGTCACAGACACCATGGCAAGTGTGATACATGAAGTCAGAGACAACTGAAGTGTGATACACCAAGTCAGAGAAGACAGCAACTGTGACACAGGAAGTCAGAGACGCCAAGGTGATTGTGACACATGATTTCAGAAACTCCACGTGGAGTGTTACACAGGAATTCAGAGATGCCAGGGGGAGTGTCACATACGAAGTTAGAGACAACCCGGGGGACTGATAGGAACAAAATCAGAGACACCAGGTGGAGTGTGAGACTCGAAGTCAGTGATGCCACATGGAATGTTACACATGAAGTCAGGGACACCAATTTTAGTGTTGCACAGGAAGTGAGAGATGCCAGGAAGTGTGTTACACACAAAGTCAAAGACGTAACATGCAGTGTCACAAATGAAGTCAGAGACAATAGGGGCAGTGTGACACATGAAGTCAGAGATGCCATGGGAATTGTGACACACAAAGTCAGAGGTGCCACGGGGAGTATTACACACAAAGTCATAGATGCCTGGGGGATTGTGACACACGAAGTTAGACACATCACATGGATTGTGACACATGAATTCAGAGACACCATGGTGAATGTTACACGCTGTATGGGCGGTTCCAGGGGTTGTGTAACATAAGAAGTCAGAAATGAAAGGTCAGGTATGCCCCTTGAAGTCAGATGCCATGGGGAATGTTACACACAACGTCAGAGTCGCCAGGGGGAGTTTAATACAAGATGTTGGAAAAGCCAGTGGGAGTATTACAAATGAAGTTATAGATGACAGAGGGAGTGAGGCACGAACTCAGATACACAAGGGAGAGTGTGACACTCGAAGTCAGAGACACCACTGGGAGTGTTAGACATGAAGTCAGATACACCAGGGGGAGTGTGAGACACGAAATCAGGGACACCAGGTGCTGTGTGACACATGAATTCAGAGATGCCATGGTGACTGTTGGACACGAATTCATGTGTAACAATCTGCTTCTTGTCCTTTGACTTCACAATACCCCTGGCTTATCTATCATCTTGTGTCACACAATCCCTGGCATCTCTGACATCATGTGTTCCACTCAACTTGGCGTCCTGGGCTTTGTGTGTAACACTCCCCATGTCATCTCTAACATCGTGTTTCACAATCCCTTTGTTGTCTCTTATTTCTTGTGTCACAGTCTACTTGGCATCTTGGACTCTGTGTTACACTCCCCGTCTCATCTCTGACTTCATGTCTCACAATCCCACTGTCATCATTGGTTTCACGTGTCACACTCTACCTGGCATCTGTGACTCTGAGTGCAACTCTCTCCATGGCGCCTCTGACTTTGTGTGTAACTGTCCCCTCTTTGTCTCTGACTTCGTGTGTAACACTCCAATTGGCATATCTGATTTCATGTGTCAAACTCCCACAGGTGTCTTTGACTTTGTGTGTAACACTCCTCTTCTTGTCTCTGACTTCGTGTGTCACAATCTCCCTATTGTGTCTGGTTTTGTGAGTCACAGTTCACCTGGTGTCTCTCTGTGTGTGCCACTCCTAGTGGAATCTCTGATTTCAGGTGTAACACTCTCATGTTGTCTATGATTTCGTGTGTAAAACTTTGCCGTGATGTCTCTGACTTCGTATGTGACACTATCTGTGGCATCCCTGATGTTGAGTGTAACACTACCCATGTCATCTCTTAGATCATGTGTAACACTACTCTTAGCATTTCTGATGTCCCGTGCCACACTCCCCTTGTTGTATCTGACTCATAACACTTCATGTAACATGTCTGATTCATGTGTAACACACCCCCATTGTGCCTCTGAATCTGTGCCACACTCCTCCCGTTGTCTCTGATATTGTGCATCACAATTCCCCTGGTAGCTTCACTTCATGTGTAATACTCCCCTGGGGCCTCGGACTTCATATGTAACACTTCATGTGGCGTCTTTTACTTCACGTGTCAGAGTCCCTTGGGATCTCATATATCCTCTTAAGAATCCCACTGTCATCTCTGACTTTGTGTATAACACTCACAGTGGTATCGCTCCTTTCCTGTGTAACACTCCACGTGGTGTCTGTGACTCCATGTGTCACACTCCCCCTGCCATCTCAGACTTCATATGTAACACACCCCTTGGTGTCTCTGACTTCATGTGTCACAGTGCCCCAGTGTCTCATACTTCCTGTATAACACTAAACGTGTCATCTCTGGCTTCGTGTGTAATACTCCCCCTGTTGTCTTTTACTCTGTGTGTTACATTCCACATGGTACTTCTCCCCTCATGTGTAACACTTCCCTCTGGCATTTGGGAATTCATGTGTAACATTCCTTGTGAAGTCTCTGACTTTGTGTGTTCCTCTGCCTGGCATCTCAGACTTTGTATATAACACTCCAGGTTGTGTCTTTGGCTTCATTTGTAATGTTCCCCCTGGTGTCTCTGGCTTCCTGTATAACACTCCATGTGGCATCTCAGTCTTCATGTGGTACACACCCCCTGATGTTGCTGACTGCATTTGTTAAAATCCATGTAGACTTTCTGCTTTGAATTATAGCACTCCAGTGACATATCAGATGTCATGTGTAACACTCCCCCTGGCATTTCTGACTTCCTCTATAACACTCCCTCTGGTGTCTCTGACTTCCTGTGTCACACTCCATGTGCCCTCTTGGACTTCATGTGGTACACACTCCCTGATGTCTCTGACCATTAGTGTAAAACTCACTGTGATGTCTCTGACTTCATGTGTCACAATAAGCCTGGAGTCTCTATCCTCATGTGTCATACTCCCTCTGGCATCTCTGACTTTGTGTGTAAGACTCCCAGTAGTGCCTCTGACTTCATGTCACAATTACCCTGGCATCTCTGAGTTGTGTCACACTCCCTGTGGTGTCTCTGACTTTGTGTAACACTCACCCTGTCATATCTGACTTCATGTGTAACTTCCAACATGGAGTCTCTGACTTCTTGTGCAACTCTCTACTTTGGTGTCACACACTCCACTTTCTTCTCTGACTTTGTATGTAAAACTCCCAAAGTTGTCTGTGACTTTGTGTCACACAACCCCTGGTGGCAGTGACTTCGTGTGTCACAATCCTTGTGGCATCAAGGACTTCATATATAACACTCTACTTGTCATCTCTGACTTCGTGTTTAACACTCCTCCTGGTGTCTTTCAGTTTGTGTGTTACCCTCCATGTGGCATCTGTGACTTCGTGTGTATCAATCCCCCAGGAATCTCTGACTACATGTGGAACACTCTACATGGCATTTCTGCATACATGTGTGACACTCACCTGTGCTGCCTCATACTTTGTGTGTAACACTCCACATGGCATCTCAGACTTGGTTTTTCACTGTCCCCCTTGTGTCTCTGACTTCATGTGTAACACTCCATGTGGCATTTCTGCCATCCAGTGTAACATTTCCCCATGGATTCTCAGACTTCTTCTGTAACACACACACTGGCATCTCTGATTTATTGTGTCACACTACCCCCTGAATTCTCTGACTTCAAATGTAATATAGTGTCTCTGACTTGGTGTGTCACACTCCCCATGGTGTCTCTGAATTCTTGAGTCACCTTTCCTCTGTCATCTCTGACTTTGTGTGTCACACTCCCCATTTTGACTCAATTCATGCATCACACTCCCCCTGTGGTCTCTGAGTTCATGTGGCACAGTACACATTGGGCCTCTGACTTGTGTGCCACACACTCCCTGTCATCTCTGACATCATGTGTAACACTTACTCTGCTGTCTCTGACTTCATATGTAACATTTCCCTGTGGCATTTCTGACTTTGAGTGTAACACTCACCATGGGGTCTATGACTTTGTGTGTCATACTTGCCCTGGTGTCTCTGACTTCAAGATTATCACTCACCTGGGCACTTCTGACTTCCTGTGTCACACTTCTGGCATCTCTGACTTTGTGTGTCACACTGTCCATGATGTCTCTGACTTCATCTTTCACACATACCTTGTTGTCTGTGACACCTTGAGTATAATTATCCCTGGCGTTTCTAAGTTCATGTGTAGCACTACAGCTGGTATTTCAGAGTTCCTGTGTTGCACACCCTCAGGCACATCAGACTTTATTTGTAACAATCCACCTGTGTCTCTGAATTAGTATGTAACATTCCCCATGCTATCTCTGATATCGTGTGTAAAAGTCCAACTGGTAGCTCTGACTTAATGTGTCACAATATCCCTTGCAATTCTGACTTCGTGTGTAACACTCCACATGGAGTCTGTGACTTCATGTGTCACTCTCAACCTTGCATATCTGACGTCGTGTGCATAACTTCATGTGTCACTCTCAACCTTGCATATCTGACACTGCCTGTGGCAACTCTGAATTTCTGTGTCACAGTCCCTCAGGCAGCCCTGACTTCCAGTATCACAAATACCCCTGGCGTGTATGACTTCATGTGTGACTCACCCTGTGGCATCTATGACTTCTTGTGGCATACTCCCATTTGTGTCTCTGAGTCTGTGTCACACCCCCCTGCTGTCTATAACTTAGTGTGTAACACTCCACCAGCATCTCTGACTTTGTGTGTAACACTTCCAATAACATCTCTGACTTCGTGTATCACACACCCCCTGGCATCTGTGACTTCGTGTTTTACATTCCCCCTGTCGTCTCTGCCTTGGTGCATAACACTCCCTCTTGTATCATTGTTTTTGCGCCTAACACACACCTGGTGCCTCTCTAACTTTGTGTGTTACACTCTGCATGTTGTCTCTGAATTCGTGGATCACTAACCCCCTAGTGTCTTTGATTTCATGTGTAACACACTCACTCACATCTCTGATTTGGTGCATCAGAAACCTCCTGGCTTCTCTGATTTTGTGTGTCATGCTACCTTATGTCTCTATGTGTGTAACACGCCATCTTTCATCTCTGATTCTTTGTGTAGCACTTACTCACGGTCCCTCTGACTTCACATGTCACACTCCCCATGCCATCTCTCACATTGTGTGACACATTTCACCTGTCATCTCTGATTTACTGTGCAACACACTTCCTAGCATTTCTGACCTCCTGTGCAACACTCCCACATGATGTCTCTGAACTCATGCATCAAACTCCACATGGCATCTCTGACTTCGTGTGTCACACTGTGCCTGGTGTCTTGGGCTTTGTGTTTAACACTCCACTTGTGTCTCTGCCTTTTTCTGTTACACACTGCCTGGCATCTCACACCACATGTGTAATACTCACTGAGGCATCTCTTGTTTTGTTTGTAACACTTCCCCTGGTGTCTATGACTTCCTGTGTATTACAACATCTGGCATCTCTGATTGGGTGCGTAACACTCCCCCGGTGTCTCTGAATTACTATGTAACAAACCAAGTCACCTTTCTACCTCTGTGTGTAACACTCCCCAGTGTCATCTCTGACATCAAATGTAACACTCATCCAGGTATCTCTGATTCATGTGTAACACTCCCCTTGTAGCCTATGACTTCATCAGTAACTCTCCACTTGTCATGTATAATAGTCTCATAATAGTATGGATGTGTTACACATGAAGTCAGTGATGTCTATGGGAGTGTCACACCGAAGTCAGAGACGACATGTGGACTGTGATGCACAAATTCAGTGATGCCACATAGGAGAGTTACACACAAAGTCAGATAAACCATGTTGGGCATTACACGTGAAGTCAGAGATGGCAGGGCACTGTTAGATGAAGTCAGAGAAGCCAAGTGTTACATACAAAGTCAGAGACACCAGGGGGGGTGTTAGACACAGATACTCCAGGGGAAGTGTTACACACAAAATCAGAGAGGGCAGGTGGTGTGTTACACATGACTTCAGAGACTCCAGGGGGACTGTGACATATGAAGTCAGAGACACCATGGAGAGTGTTACACACAAGGTCAGTGACTTCTGGGGGAGTGTTACACAGGAAGTCAGAGATGCCTGAAAGTATGCTACACACTAAGTCAGCAACAGAAGGGGGAATGTTACAGTCAGAGATGGCACCTCAAGTATTACACAGGAATTCAGAGAAGCCAGTGGGAGAGGGACACATGATGTCAGAGATGAAATATGGAGTGTTACACACTAATTCAGAGATGACATGATGACTGTGAATCACAAAGTCACAGAGGCCTTGGGGAGTGAGATAAAAGAAGACAGGGAAGGCAGTGGGAGTGTTGCACATCAAGTCAAAGACAACAAGGGGAGTCTGATACATGATACCAGAGATGCCATGTAGGAGAATTACACATGAATTCAGAGACGCCATGTTTTGTGTGACACATGAAGTAAGATTGCAGGAGGAGTGTTACACACAAAGTCAGAGACATCACATGGAGTTTTACACACAAAGTCAGAGACAGCAGGGGGAGTTTCACACATGGAGACAGAGAGGCTAGTAGGAGTGTTACACACGAAGTCAGAGAGGGTACATGGAGTGATACACATGACCTCAGAGATGCCAGGGGAAATGTGACACATGAAGTCTGAGATGCAATTGGGTATGTTACACAGGAAGTCAGTGATGCCTGGGGAAGTGTTACACACATAGATGGAGATCACAGGGGGTATGTCACACACAAAGTCAAAGATGAGATGGGGAATGTGATAGACAAATTCAGTGATGTCACATATGAGAGTTACACATGAAGTCAGATACGCCATGTTGGGAGTTACACATGAAGTCAGAGATGGCATTTGCACTGTTAGATGAAGTCAGAGAAGCCAAGTCAAGTCTTACACACAAAGTCAGAGAGGGCAGGTGGAGTGTTACACATTTCATCAGAGACTCCACAGCGTCTGTGACTCATGAAGTCAAAGAAACCAGGAGGAGTATTACACGTGAAATCAGTGTTGCCTGGGGGAGTGTTACACATGAATCCAGAGAAGCCTGGTAGATTGTGACAAAAGATGTAGGATAAAACATGGGGAGTGTCATGCACGAATTCAGAGAGAAGAGGGGAGATGTGAAACACAATGTCACAGAAACTAGGACAAATGTGACACAAGAAGTCAGAAATGCAAGGGGTATTGTTACACAAGAAGTCAGAGACTCTGGCTGGTGTATGACAGAAGAAGTCAGAGATGACATGGGGTGTGTGACACACAAAGTCAGAGATGATAAGGGAAATGTGACACACAAAGTCAGTGGCCATGGTGAATGTAACAAATGAAATCAGAGATTCAATGGGAAGTGTTAAACATGAAGTTCAAGACACCAGGGGGAGTGTTACACATGAAATCAGAGATGTCAGGGGTAGTGTTACACAAAAAGTCAGAGACGCTAGAGGTAGTGTGAAACACAAAGTTAGAGACTCCAGGTGGATGTGACACATGAAGTCAGAGATGCCATGTAGAGTGTTAAATCCAACTCAGAGAGGCCAGGCATAGTGTCACAAATGGAATCAGGGAGCCAGTGTGAGTGTTACACAAGAAATCTGAGACACCATGGGGCAGTGTCACACTCGAAGGCAGAAAACCCACATGGATCTGTACACATGAATTCAGATACAAGAGGGGATGAGTAACACACAAAGTTCGAGACACCACATGGAATGTTACGCACCAATTCAGAGACACCAGGGGGAGTGTTACACATGAAGTCAGAGATGTCACATGGACTGTTACACATGAAGTCCAAGATGTCACGAGGAAGAGTTACACATGAAGGAAGAAATGCCACGTGGATTGTTAGACACGACATCAGAAATGCCACATTATGTGTTACACACGAAGTCTTTGATGCCAGGGGTAGTGGGACACACAATTCAGAGATGCCATATGTAGTTTAACACATGAAGACAGAGACGCGAAGTGCAGTGTGACAAACAAAGTCAGAGAAGACAGCAGGAGTGTGATGCATGAACTCAATGGCTGAAGGGGCAGTGTGACACATGAAGTCAGAGATGCCACTGGGTGTGTTACACATGAAGTCAGAGATGCCACGGAAGTGAGAGACGACATGGAGAGTGCGATAAGATGTCAGGGATGAAAGGTATTGTGTTACCCACAAAGTCAGAGATGCCAGGGGGTGTTGCACACAAAGCCAGAGACACCATGGGGGAGTGTTATGCACAAAGTTGGAGATGACAGGGGGAGTGATATGCATGAAGGAATGACATGGGGAGGGTGACACGAAGTCAGATATGCCATGACCAATGTGATGCACAGTGTCAGGGTTGAAAGGGAGTGTGTTACACATGAAGTCAGAGATGTCATTGGGTATGTGATGCACGAAGTCAGAGATGCCATTGGGAGTGTGACACATGATGTCAGAGAGTCCACGGGTTGTTTGATGACATTGTCAGAAACACCAGGGCTAGTTTTAAACACAAAATCAGAGACACCAGGAGAGAGTGTTACATACAATGTCAGAGAACTCAAAGGGAGTGTTACACATGATATCAGAGACACCAGGGTGTGTGTTACACACAAATTCACAGACCCCAGGAGGAGGGTGACACACAAATTTAGAGACACCATGGGGAGTGTTTCACACTTCAGAGAAGATAGGGGTTGTGTAATCAATGAAATCAGAGACAAGTGGGGAATAGTAATGCAAGATGCCTGAGATGTGAGGAAGAGTGTTACAGTCAATTTCAGAGACACCTGGTGGAGTGTTACACAAGAAGTCAGCGATGCCATGGGGAATTCTACACACAAAATCAGACACACAAGGGGGATAGTAACATATGAAGCCAGAGATATGATGAGGAGTGCTACAAGTGATATCAGAAGCGCAATGTGGAGTGTTAACTATAAAATCAGAGATGCCAGGTGGAGTGTGACACACAAAGTCAGACACCACATGGGCAGTGTGATGCATCAAGTCAGAGATGTGAAGTGGAGTGTTACACATGAAGTCAGAGACACCAGGGGGAGTGTTACAAATGAAGCCAAAGACACAAAAGGGAGCGTTATTCACAAATTCAGTGATGCCACAGGGAATGCAACACTTGAAGTCAGAGATGCCATGTGAGGTGTGACATGAAGTCAGAGACGCCATGGGAAAGTCACACATGAAGTTAAAAACACCAGGGTGATTGTTAAGCACAAAGAGAGATATGATGGGGAGTGTTACACAGAAAGACATAAACGACATGGGGAATGTGACACTTGAAGTCAGACACACCAGTGGACGTGTTACACACGGAGTCAGAGATTCCAGGTGGAGTGTTACACAGAATTCAGAGAAGCCACTTGGAGTGTTACACTTGAAGTCAGAGATGCTAAAGTGTCTGTGATACAGGAAGTCTGAGACAACAGGGGGAATGTTACACATAAAGTCAGAGATGTCTGGGGAAGTGTTACACATCAAGTCAGATACGCCATTTGTAGTGCAACACATGAAGATATAGACGACAGAGGAAGTGTTATGCACAAACTAAGAGACAAGATGGGAATATAACACACAAAGTAAGAGATGAAACTGGATGTGTTGCACACGAAGTTCGAGATGACAGTAGTACTGTGAAATATGAAGCCAGAGATGCCAGGCAGAGTGTGAAACACAAAGTCAGAGACGATATGTCATTTGTGATACTTGATATCAGAGATGCCAAAGGGAATGTTACACCAGAAGTCTGAGACGAAAGAGGGAGTGTTGTACAAGTAGTCCAAGATGCCACTGGGAATGTTACACATGATATTATAGACTGTATGGGGGGTGTGATGCACGAACTCAGAGACACCAGAGGGAATCTGACACACAAAATCAGATATGCCTGTGTGAGTGTTATACAAGAAGTCCAAGACATGATGTGAGAGTGCTACATTCAAATTAAGAAAGGACACATGGGGTGTTACACATGAAGTCAGAGACATCAGTGGTGGTAACACACAATATCTGACACGCCTGGGGGAATGTTACACACCAAATCAGAGACATCAGTTCATATGTGACACACGACTTCAGAGACAACACGGGCAGCATTATGCATGAAGTCAGAGGTTACGGGGGAGAGTAAAACACGAAGTCACACACAATGGGGAGAGTGAAAAAAGTCAGAGACCACAGGTGAAGTGTGAAACACAAAGTCAGAGACACCATGGGAATTATGACACAAGAAATCAAGACTCAC
>NC_060277.1:55596634-55617071 GCF_021613505.1 Equus quagga
GCCAGGCAGATTGGGATACTGGAAGTCAAAGATGTAACGGTGAGTGTTACACTCAAAGTCAGAGAATCCATGGGTAGTGTAACACACTAAATCAGAGATGCCAATTGAAGTGTTCCACAAATGATCAGAGACACCAGAGGGAGTGTTACAAACGGAAAGAGATCCAGGGAAAGTGTTACACACTATGTTGGAGAGGCCAAATGGAGTGTTACACACGAAGTCAGAGACTCCATAGAGACTGTGACAGGCGAAATCAGAGATGCCGGGGGGAGTGTAACGCATGAAGTCACAGACACCACTGGGAGTGTTACGCACAAAGTCAGATACACTAGTGGTTTCTGTAAAAACACGAAGTCAGAGACAGTAGAGCCGCATGTTACACATGATTTCAGAGACACCAAGGGGGTATTTAATGCATCAAGTCAGAGACATCAGTGGGAGTGTTACACACAAAGTCAGAAATAACAGGGGAAGATTTATGCAGGAAGTCAGAGTCGCCATGGGGAGTTTGACAGATGATATCAGAGAGGACAGGTCATGTGTGACACTCGAAGTCAGAGATATCATTGGGAATATTACTCACAAAGTAAGAGAAGCCAGTGAGAATGTTATACAAGAGGTCAGAGTCACCACTGGCAGTCTTACATACAAAGTTATAGACAGCAGGGGTAGTGTGACCCACAAACTCAGAGACACAAAATGGAGTGTGACACATGAAGTCAGAGATGCCATGGGGTCAATTACACACAAATTCGTACGCACCAGGTGGATTGCGATATATGAAGTAGGGGATGCCATGTGGAGTGTGACACACGAAATCAGAGATGCAACATGGAGTTTGCACGCAAAGTCAGATATGTCAGGGAGAGTATGACTCACAAAGTCACAGATCCCAGAGGAAGTGTGAACCATGAAGTCAGAGTTGTCAGGTGTAGTTTTACACATTAACTCAGAGACACAATGTGAATTCTTACACACAAATTGGGAGACACCAGGGGTGTGTGACACACGAAGTAAGAGATGCCAGGGGGAGTCTGACACTCAAAGTCAGAGACAACAGGTCGACTGTTACCCTCAAAGTCATAGATGCAACAGGGGATGTTACACACAAATTCAGAGCTACAATGGGGAGAGTTATACATGAAATCATAGACACCAGTGGGAATGAAACACACAAAGCTATACACGGAAATGTCAGTGTGACACACGAGCTCAGAGACACAAGGGGGAGTGTGACACCCAAAGTCAGAGACACCGCTGGGTGTGTTAACATGAAGTTAGAAATGCCAAGAGGTGAGTCAAAAACGAAGTTAGGGATGCCAGGTTGGGTGTGACAAATGAAGTCAGAGCCTCCACATGGAGTGTTACACACAAAGTCAAGAGTGGCTAGCGGCCATGTGAAATAAGAAGTTAAAGACACCAGGGGGAGTGTGATACATGAAGTCAGGGATTCCAGGCACAGTGTGATGCACGAATTCAGAGATGAAACAGGCAGTGATGCACATGAAGTCCAATACACCAGTGGGAGGGGACACACAAAGTTAGTGACACCAGGTGGATTGTGACAAGAAGTCAGAGACACCACAGTGAGTGAAGCACAAGAAATCAAAGATGCTACATGCAGTATTACACACAAAGTCCATGACATCAGGCGGAGAGTGACACTCGAAGTCAGAGAGGCCAGGTGGAATGTTACACAAGAAGAGACACCACGGGGGAGAGTTATGAAGGAAGAGATGCCAGGTGTAGTGTTACACTCAAAGTCTGAGTGACCAGGAGAGTGTGATACAGGAAGTCAGAAACATCAGGGATAGTGTTACACAGGAAGTCAGAGACACTAGGATGTGTGTGACAGATGAATTCGTAGACGACATCAGCAGTGTGACACACGAAGTCAGAGACCACAGGTGAAGGGTGATACATAAAGTCAAAGACGCCATAGGGAGTGTGACACAGGATATCAGAGATGCCGGATGGAGTGTTACACAGGAAGTCAGAGATGATGTTAAGTTTGTGACACGCAAAGTCCTAGATGACAGGTGGCATGGGACACAAGAAATCAGAGATGCCTGGGGAAGTGTTACTCATGGAGTCAGAAACACCATGTTCTGTGTTACACACATGACTCCCGGGCAATTGTGACACATGAATTCAGGGAAGACAGGGGAAGTGTAGCACACGAAGTCAGAGATGACAGGTCGAGTGTGACCCTCGAGGTCAGAGATGCCATAAGGAATGTTACACACAAATTCAGAGACACCAGTGGGACTGTTAACATAAAGTTATAGACAGAAGGGACAGTATGATGTACGAACTCAGAGACAGAATGGTGAGTTTCACATATGAAGTCAGAGACACAAGGGGGAGTGTGACACAAGAAGTCAGAAATGCCAGGGGTAGTGTGACCAAAAAAGTCATGGATGCCAGGTATCATCTCAACCACAGATAACAGGTTGAGTGCTATGCATGATGACAGAGAAATTGGGGCTGTGACACATGAACTCAGAGACACGATGTGGAGTGTAAGGCATGAAGTCAGAAATGATAGATGGAGTGTTATGTTCATTCCATGCACAGGCTACAGGGAGAGTGTTACATGCAAATCAGAGACACATGGTCAAGAGTTACACAGGAGGTCAGAGATGTCACAGAGTGTGACCCCCGAAGTCAGAGAGGACGGGTTGAGTGTGATATTCAAAGTCAGAGAACAAGGGAAGTGTGACATGTGAAGTCAGAGACGCCACGGAGACTGTTGCACACGAAGTCAGAGACAACATGTGGAGTGTTAAACATGAAGTCCGTGATGCCAGGGAGAGAGTGACACATGTAATTGGAGATGCCAGGAAATGTGCTAAACACGAAGTAAAAGACACCAGGGTGTTACACAAGAAGTCAGAAATGACAGACTTAGTGTTACACATGAAGAAATGGCATGAGGAGTGATACACACGAAGTTAGAGACACCAGGGAAGTGTCACATATGATGTAGGAGAAGAGTTGGGGAGTGATATGCACAAATTCAGGGATGACAGGGGAAGCGTGAAACACGAAGTCAGGGACAGCAAGTATAGTGTGACACACGAAGTCAGACAGGGCACATCAAACGTTATACAAAATGTCAAAAATGACAGGGGGAGTGTGGCACATGAAGTCACAGGTTCCAGAGGTCTGTGACACATGAGGTCAGAGATGCCAGAGGGATTGTGACACAGAAATTCATAGACAACTGTTGGAGTGTTGCAGATCAAGTTAGATATGCCAGAGGGAGTGTTACACACAGGCTTGAAAACACATGGGTGATTGTTACACATAAAGTCTGAGTTGTGATACACAAAGTCAGAAACACCAGGGTTAGTGTTACAAAGGAAGCCAGAAACACCAGAGTGTGTGTGACCCACATAGAGATGGCACCGGCCCTGTGACACACAAAGAGACACAAGGGGAAGTGTGACACATGAAGTCAAAGCCACCATGGTGAGTCTTTCTATCAAAGTCAGATATGCCAGGTGAAGTGTTACGAAATCAGAGATGCCACATAAACTGTTACACACGAATTCAGAACACAAGTGGGATTATGTTACACAAAATTCATGATGCCAGTGGGAGTGTGGCACACAAAGTAAAACCTGATACATGCATGATACTCTTGAAGTGACAGATGCCAGGGGGAGATTGACACACGATATCAGAGCTGCCAGGTTGAGCATTACACAAGAAGTCCAAGATGCCATGAGGCAATGTTAAATGGAAAGGCAGAAATGCCATGTAAAGTGTTACACATGAAGTCAGAGACACCAGGGGGAGTATACTACACATACTGAGAGATGCCATGTGGAATGTTACACATGGTGTCACAGACACCAGGGGGAGTGTTACACAAGAAGTCAGAGATTCCAAGGGGAGTGTTATACAGAGTTGGAGACAACAGGTAGTGTGTGACACATGATATCAGAGAAGATAGGGGGATTGTGATACACTAAGTCAGTGATTTGAGGGGGGATGTTACACATGAAGTCAATGACACCATGGGTTTAGTAATGCATGAATGCAGAGATGACATGGGGATTGTGGCACATGATTTAGAGAGGCCATGGGGATGTTTTACACATAAAAACAATGATAACTTGGGGAGTGTTACACACCAAGTCAGAGATGATGGAGGAGTGTGAAACACAAAGTCAGAGCCTACGGGTGGAGTGTTAAACACAAAGTTAGAGACATCAGTGGATGTGTTATACACAAAATCAGAGATGGCATGGGGAGTCTTACACACGAAGTTATAGACAACAGGGGGAATGTAATGCACATACTCAGAGACACAAATTTGATTGTGACATACGAAGTCACAGATGTCATGGGGTGATTTACAAATGAAGTCATACATGATGAATGTGGTACTTGAAGTCTGGGATGCCAGGTGGAGTCTTCCACATGAATTCTGTGACACCAGACTTAGAGTGACACATGAAGTCACAGATGCCATGAGGATCGTGACACACAAAGTCAGAGACACCAGGTCGAGTTTCGTACACATCAGAGATGCCAGGGGGAGTGTGACACATGAAGTCAGAGATGCCACAGGGTGTGTTACACACAATGTCTGAGACGCCATGGGGGTGTGACACATGAACTCAGAGATGCCTTGTGGACTGTTACACATTCAGTGTGAGACACCAGGGGAAGTCTCACACACGAAGTCAGAAACATGAGGGATAGTGTTATATAGGAAGTCAGAGGCAGCAGGGTGTTGGTGACAGTAGAAGTCATAGACCCCACGGGAAGTGTGACACATGAAGACAGAGATGACAGGTGGATTATCAGACAGGAAGTCAGAGACAAGAAGTGATGTGTTATACATGAAGACATACATGCCAAGAGGAGTGTTACATGCAAACAGACTCCATGTGGAGTGTTACACATGAAGTAAGAAATACAAAGTGGATTGTGACACGATACCAGAGATGCCACTGGTAGTGTTACAAATGAAATAATAGATGGCAGGGAAGTGTGATGCACATACTCAGAGAAACAAGGGGGAGTGTGACATATGTCACAGATGCCAGGAGCAGTGTGACTGATGTAGTCAGAGGCACCAGAGGGAGTGTGACAGAGGAAGTCATAGACGCCACTTGGAGTTTTACACACAACATCAGAGTTGCAAAGGGGAGTGTTACATATGAACACAGAGACTCAAGGGGGATTGTTACACATGAATCTGAGACCCCAGGGGGTGTGTGACACATGACGTCAGAAACACGAGGGGTTGTGTTATATGGGAAGTGAGAGAGAACAGGGAGTGTGTGACACACGCATCAGAGACACCATGTGGAACTTTTACAAAGTCCAAGACACCAGGGTGTGTTACACAGGAAATCAGAGATGAGAAGACAAGTGGCATACTAGAAGTCAGAGGCACCAGGAAGAGTGTTACACATGAAGTCAGTGATGCCAAGTGGAATGTTACACAGGAATTTAAAGACACTATGGGGGAATGTTACACACAAAGTTAGAGATGACAGGAGGTTGTGACAGAGAAAGTTAGAGAAGCTTCTGTCAATGTTACACACTGTCAGAGATGCAAGGGGTGTGTGACACACAAAGTCACAAATGACAGGTCTAGTGTGTCCCTTGAAGATAGGGGCCATGGGGAATTTTACACACAATGTCAGAGATGCCAGAGGGAGTGTTATACACAAAAACAGAGCTGCCTGTGGGAGTGTTAAACACCAAGTTGTAAATGGCAGAAAGGAGTGTGAGGCAGGAACTTGGAGTGAAAAGTGGGAGTGTGGTACATGAAGTCAGAGAATTCACCTGGTGTGTTATACATGAAGTCAGAAATGCCATGAGGAGTATGATACAGGAAGATAGGGGTGCCAGGCAGAGTATGACACACAAAGTTAGAGATGCCATGGTGACTGTTAGACACGAACTCTGAGCTGCTACGGGGAGTGTGACAAACGAAGTCAAAGACATCTTCATAAGTATAACACACAAAGTGAAAGATACCAGAGGGGAGTGTGACACATGATCAAAGATGACAGAGGGAGTGTGACACATGAAGTCAGAGAGGCCAATTGGAGTGCTACACACAAAGTCATAGATGCCTCGGGAATATTATACCAGAAGTCAGAGATGCCATGAGGAGTGTTACACACAAACTCAGAGATGTCAGTTGGAGCATCTCTGCTTCAGGTAGAGATGCCAGAGATAGGGTGATGAATGAAGTCAGAGACACAAGGGGGAAGAGTCTCACCCGAAATCAGAGACAACAGGGAGACTGTTACACACTAAACCAGAGAAGCCATGGAAGAGTGTTACCCACGAAGTCAAAGACACCAGGGGGAGCGTTGCACAGGAGGTCAGAGGTGCCACAGGGAGTGACACACGAAGTCAGAGATGAAAGGTGGAGCATGACACATGAAGTCAGAGACTCTAGAGGAAGTGTCACGAAGTCAGAGATGCTAGGGCGAGTGTTACACACAAATTCAGAGATGCCTGTGGGATTGTGAAACACGAAGTTACAGATGCCAGGGGTTATTGTTACACAGGAAGTTAGAGAAGCCATGGTGAATGTTAAAGACACAGCCAGAGGTGCTAGGAGTTTTGTCTTTCATGAAGTGAGAAATGACAGGTCAAGTATGACCCTCGAAGTCAAAAGCCATGGGGAATGCTACACACATTAGCGATGCCAGGAGTGTTATACATGAAGTCAGAGATGCCAAGGGAAGTGTGACCCACGAAATCAGAGATGCCAGTGTGAGTGTTACTCAAGTAACAAGTTGAGTGTTACACAAGTCCAAGACTGCACAGGGGATTGTTACACTCAAAGTTACAAAGGCCATGTTGAGTGTTACACATGAAGAGAGAGACACCAGGGAGTGTTTACCAAATGAATTCCGAGATGCCCTGTGGAGTGTTTCACAAACTGTCAGAGACACCAGGGTGATTGTTACACATGAAGTCAGAGAGGGCATGTGGAGTGTCACCCATGATGTCAGAGACTCCAGGGAGACAGTGAAAAGCAAAGTCAGTGACACTGGGGTGAGTATTACACACAAAGTCATAGATGTCAATGGAGAGCATTTCACATGAAGTCAGAGATGCCAGGTGGTGTGAGCACACAAAGTCAGAAAAACCAGGGTGATTGTTATGCAGGAAGTCAGAGATGCTGTGGGGAGTGTCAGAGATGACAGGTCCTGGGTGACACTTGAAGTCATAGAGGTCATGGGAAATGTTACACCTGAAATCAGAGATGCCAGGGGAAGCGTTATACATGAAGTCCGAGACACCAGTGGGAGTGTTACACATGAAGTTATAGATGGCAGGAGGAGGGTGATGCATGAAGTCAGAGACACTAAAGGGAGTGTGACACACAAAGTCAGAGATTCCACAATGTGTGTTACACAAATGCTAGTGGGAGTGTGATACATGAAGTCAGGGAAGCCAGGCTGAGTGTGACACATGGAGTCAGAGAAGGCATGGGTATGTGTTACAAAGGAAGTCAGTGAGATCAGTGTAAGTGTTATGCAAGAAGTGCAAATATTACACATGACATCAGGAACACTGAGGGAAATGTGATGCGCATGACGTCAGAGATGACAGAGCGAGTGTGATACATGGAGTCAGAGATGCCAGGCGGAATTTTACGCATGAAGTCACAGACACCAGGGGGCATATTACAAACAAATTCAGAGACAACAGGGGGAGTGTTACACACCAAGTCAGAAACAACAGGGTTTGTGTGACACAGAAATTTAGTGAAGCCAGCAGGCATGAGACACTATGTCAGAGAGGCCAGGAGGGTGTTATTGATGAATTCAAAGATGACACAGAGGAGTGTCACTCATATAGTCAAAGACATGAGTGAAGTGTTACACATGACTTCAGAGTGATGAGTGAGAATGTCAGACACGAAGTCAAAGACGTAAGTGGGAGTATTACACATGAAATATGAGCTGCCATGGGGAGTGTTACACATGATGTCAGATGCTAGAGGGCATGTGACACACAAAGTCAGGGATGCCAGAGTGAGTGTTACAAACAAAATCAGGGATGCAATGGGGAGTATTTCAAAGTCAGACACACCACTGGGAGTTTTACACACAATTTCAGACATGCTCGTGGGAGTGTGCACATGAAGTCAGAGATGACAGGTGGAGTGTTACTCATGAAGTGAGAGACACAATGGGGGAGTGTTATGCACAAAATAAAACACACCACAGGAAGTGCTGCACAGGAAGTCAGAGAGATCTGAGAGAGTGTTAGAGATGAAGTCAGAGGACCCATAGGGAGTATGACACGTGAAGTCAGACTGCAGGGAAAGTGTGACACGAAGTCAGAGGAGCCATGGGGAGTGCTACACATGAAGGCAGAAAGGCCAGGGGAAGTGTGACACTAAGAAATAGAGATGCCAGGCAGATTGTGACACATTAATTCAGAGACACCATGGTGAGTGTTACATAGGAAGTCAGAGACAATGGGGGAGTGTGACAGATGAAGTTAGAGATGCTAGGGGGAGTGTGACACATGAAGTGACAACAGGTGAATGAGATGACAGGTGAAGTGTTATGCAAGAAAGCAGAGATGACATTGGGAGTATGACAAAGGAAGTAGGAGATGGCATGTGTCATGTAATATATGAAGACAGACGACATGGGGAGTATTACACATGAAGTCACAGACACCAGTGGGATTGCTACACAGGAAGTCAGAAATGCCAAGGGGAATGTCAGACATGACATCTGAGACAAAAAGGTGACTATTACCCACGACCTCAAAGAGGCAAGGGGGATTGTGACCCATGAAGTCACAGATGACGGGGGGAGTGTGACACACGATTTCAGAGATGTCAACGGGGGAGTGTTATGCATGAAGCCAAAGACATGAGGGAGAGTGTTACACATGAAGTCAAAGATGCCATGGGGAGTGTTGCAAAAGAAGTCAATGACACAAGGGGTATAGTTACACATGAAATTGGAGATGACAGGAGGATTGTGTCACACAATGTCAGAGACAACTGTGGGAGTGAGACACAGGAAGTGAGAGACACCACATGGAGTGTACCACACAAAGTCAGAGAAAACAGAGGGAGAGTTACTCACAAAGTCAGAGATGCCATAGGAGAATATTAGGCATGAAATTAGACAAATCAGGAGGAATGTTAGACACGAAGTCAGAGAGACCAGGGGGAGTGTTATGCATGAAATCAGAGATGGCTAAGGTGCATGTTATGAATGAAGTCAGAGACACCACAGGGAGTATGACACATGAATTCAAAGATGACAACTAGAGTGTGACATGATGTTAGAGACGACAAGGAGAGTGTTACACATGAACTCAGAGACCAGGGGAAGTATTATAGAGAAATTTAGACATGGCACAGTGTATTGTTAAGCATGCAGTCAAATAAAACAGGCAGAGGGTTACACACCAAGTCAGAGATGACAGGGGGAGCATGACACACAAATTCAGAGATTCCACAGGGTAGTGTTACACACGAAGTACACCAGTGGATACTAGTCGGAATATTACACAAGAAGTCAGAGACAATAGGGTATGGGTTACACATGATGTCAGAGGTGGCACAGTGAGTGTTACACACGAATGCAGAGAAGCCAGGTGGAGTGTTACACACAATGTCAGAGAGGCCATGGGGAGCATTACAAATGAAGTCAAAATCACCAAAGGTAGGGTAACTGTTGAAGTCAGAGAGGATAGGGGCTGTGTCACATAAGCTCAAAGACAACATGCATAGTGTGACACATAAAGTCAGACACAGCATTGGGAATGTTAGTCATGAATTCAGAGACACCATGGGGAATGTTATTGGCAAATTCAAAGACCCCAAGGGGGAGTGTTACGTATGAAGTCAGAGATGATATAGGTGTTGTTATGCACGAAGTAAGAGACACCAGAGGTGTGTTAGCACAATGTCACAAATGACAAGCTGAGAATGACACACAAACTGAAAGACGACAGGTGCAGTGTGCACATGGAGTCAGACATGGCATTGGGACAGTTACTTATGAAGTCAGAGATGCTAGGGGTAATGTGAAACACGAATTAAGAGATGCCATGGGGAGTGTTACACATGAGGTGAAAGACACCAGGGGTAGTATTATAAATGAAGTCAAAGACACTAGGGGTAGAGTGACACAAAATCAAAGACACTACATGGGAGTGTTACCCAGGAAATCCAAGATACCAGAGGGAGTGTCACACACGAAGTCAGACACACCATGTGGAGTGTTACACAAGAAGACAGAAACATCATGGGGAGTGTTACACAAGAAGTCTGAGATGACAGTGTGAGTGTGACACACGAAGTGAGAGATGACAGGGGGAGTGCCGCACCTTTAGTCAGAGACACTATGGTGACTGTTACACAGAAAGTCAGCAATGACAGGTGAAGTGTGAAACACAAAGTCACAGACAGCTGGGGGACTGTTACACACAAAATCAAAGCCACCAGGTTTAGTGTTATGCATGAAGTCAAAGACACCACATGAAGCATTACCCAAGAAATCAGAGACATCACAGAGGAGTGTTACACACAAGATAAGAGATGCATCAGGGAGCGTTACTCATGAAATCAGACGTCATGGGAGAGTGTTATGCACACAGTCAAAGATACCAGGTGGAGTGTTACACACGAAGACAGAGATGCCAGGTGGACTGTGACACAACAAGTCACAGATTCGAGGAGGTACGTTACAAAGTCACAGACCCCAGGGGGAGTGTTACACACAATGTCAGAGATGCCAAGGAGAGTGTTACAGACAAAGTCAGAGACAACAGTGGGAGTGTTACTCAAGAAGTAAGAGATGTGACAGGGTGTATTACACACTATGTCAGAGACCATGGGGAGTGTGACACATGATGTCAGAGATGACAGGGAAAGTGTTACACACGAGGTCAGAAATGACAGGGTAACTGTAACACGTGAAGTAAGAGATGACGGGGGAGTGTTACACATGATGTCAGAGATGGCAGGGAGTGTGTTACACACAAGGTCATAGATGACAGGTGAAGTGTAAAACACGAAGACACAGATGCCATGGGGGAGTGGTTCATACGAATTCAGAAATGACATGAGTGTGGCAGACAGTGTCAGAGATGCCACAGGTAACGTTAAAAATGAAGTCACAATCACCAGGGGAGCTGTGACACAAGAAGTCAAAGACAATAGGTGAAGTGTTATACACAATGTCAGAGACGACTGGGGAGTGTTATGCACTAATTCACAGACGCCAAGTGCAGTGTTACTCACAAAACTCAGAAACACCATGGGGGTGTGTTACACATGATGTCAGACACATCACATGCAGTGTTACCCACGAAGTCATAGCTGACAGGGGGAGTGTTACACAAAAAGTCAAGGACACCAGGAGGAGTGTTACACACCACATCAGAGATTACAGAGGAGTTTTACACAGGAATTCAGAGACACCAGGGGGAGAGTTACACATGAAATTGGAGATGGAATGGGAGAGTTACATACGACTTCAGAGAAGCCACAGAGTGTGTGACATATGATGTGGGAGACCTCACGTTGAAGGGTTACACACAAACTCAGACATGACAAGAGGAGTGCTATTCACAAAGTCAGAGACACAAGGTTTAGTGTTACACATGAAGTCAGAGACCCCAGGGGGAGTATTAGACACAATGTCAATGACATATGTGGAAGTGTGACACATGAAGTCAGAGATGCCAAGTGGAGTGTTACACACGAAGCTAGAGAAATCAAGAGAAGTGTTACAAAGTCCAAGATGCCAGGGGGAGTGTTACACACGATGTCAGAGATGAAACGTGCAGTGTTACAAATTCACATACACCATGGGGGAGTGTTACGCATGATGTCAAAGACAACTGTCAGAGTGTTACACATGAAGTCAGACACAAAATGTGAGTGTTACACAGGAATTCAGAGATGCCACTGGGTGTGTAATACATAAAATTAGAGTTTCCAGTGGGAGTGTGACATAGGAAGTCACAGAAACCACTGATGAGTGTTGGCACGATTCATAGACACCAGGGGGAATCTTATGCACAACATCAGACATGCCAGGTGGTGTGTTACACACAAAATGTTAAAGAGCAGGTGTTGTGTGATGCACAAACTCAGAGACAAAAGTGTGAGTGTCACATTCAAAGTCAGAGACTCCACTGGGCGTGTTACACATGAGGTCAGAAACATCAGGATGAGTGTAATACACGAAGTCAGGGATGCAAGTTGGAGTGTGACAAATGAAGTCCGAGATGCCATGAGGAGTGTTACACACTGTCAGAGATGCTACAGGGGAGTGTTACACATGAAGTCAAAGACAACATAGGGAGTGTTACACAGAAATTCTGAGACAGCAGGGGGAGTGTTACACATGATATCATAGACACCTTGATGAATGGTACACACTAAGCCACAGATGCTATGATGCTGAATACGAAGTCAGAGATGCCTGGTAGAGAGTTACACAAGAAGTCTGACACCAGTGGAACCGTTACAAATTATGTCAAAGACACAAGCAGGGTTGTTACAGACGAAGTCAAAGACACCAGGTGGAGTCATACACATTCAGTCAATAAACCCAGTGGGGGAGTGACACACAAAGTCAGAGATGCCATGGGAGAGTTTTACACAGAAAGTCAAAGACACTGGGGGGACATGTTATACACAAAGTCAGAGATGCCAGGGGGTGTTTGATGCACAATGTCAGGGGCTGCCAGGCATATTGTGACACATGAAGTCAGAAACGGCATATGGACAGTTATACAGGACTTAGAGATTCCGGGGGAGTGTTACACATTAAGTCAGTGATGCCATAAGAAGTGTTAAACACAAAGTCAGAGACATCGGGGCAGTGTGATTCACAGAGTTGCAGACGCCCAGCATAGTATGACCCAGGAGTCATAGATGCCATTGGGAGTGTTACACACGAATTGAAAGGTGCTAGGGGCAAGTGACACATGAAGTCACAAAAGCCCATGGGATTGTGACACGCAAAATTACACAGGCCACAGGGATGTGACATGTGAAGTCAGAGATGCCACATGGAGTGTTACACTTGAAATCAGAGACAACAGTGGGAGGGAGACACCTGAAGTCAGCAATGACAGGGATAGTGTGACACACAGTCACACATGCCAAGGGGGAGTGCAAAACCATGTGCTGGCCACACCTGAACCAAGTGCCAGCCATGCCTGAACCACATACTGGGCATGCCTGAACCACATGTCAGCCACTCCTGAACCACATTATGCCCAGGCCTGAACTACATTTCAGCCACACGTAAACCACGTGCCAGTGACGTGTGAACCATGTGCCGCTCACGCCTGAACCATGTGCCATCCATGCCTGAACCACGTGTCATCCACACCAGGACAATGTGCCATCCACTCCTGAAGCATGTTTTGGCCACGCATAAAGCACGTGCCAGCCATGTGTGAACCACATGCCACCCAGGCCTGAACCACATGCCTTAAATGACTAAACCATGTTCTGGCATTACCTGAACAATGTTTTGGCCTCAGCTGATCCACGTGCATGCCACACCTGAACCACATGCTGACCACGCCTGAACCATGTGCCAGCCATGCCTGTAGCATGTGCTGGCCATGCCTGAACCACATGACAGACAAGCTTTGGCCATGTTTTGGACATGCCTGACCCATGTGCTGGCAACACCTGAACCACATTTTGGCCACATCTGAACCGTGTACCAGCCACACCAGACCAACGTGCTGGTCAGGCCTGAAACAGGTTTTGGCCATGCCTGAACCACCTTTTGGCCACGCATGAAACAAATGCCAGGCAAACGTGAACCAGGTGCTAAGCACGCATGAACCACGTGCCACCCAGGCCTGAATCACGTACCTTTCATGCCTAAACCATGTTCCAGTGTTACCTGAACAATGTTTCAACCTCATCTGATTCACATGCCTGCCACGCCTGAACCACGTTTTGGGCACGCATAAACCATGTGCCAGCAACACGTGAACCATGTGCCACACGTGCCTGAGCCAAATGCCACCCACACCTGAAACACATGCCATCCACGCCTGAACCATGTTTTGGATATGCCTGAACCACGTTTAGTTCAAACCTGAGACATGCTACGTTCACGCCTGTATCACATGCTAGACACGCATGAACCAAATGCCAGCCATTTCTGAAACACACGTCGGCCATGCTTGACCCATGTGCTTGCCACACATAAGCCACGTGTAAGTCAAACCAAACCTTACCCACATTTTGGCCACAGCTGAACCACATTTCGGCCATGCCTGAACCATGTTTTGGCCAGTCCTCCACCACATTTTGGCCATGGGTGGAACACAGTTTGGCAATGCAAGAACCATGTGACAGCCACGCATGTACCACATATCAGCCATGGGTGAGCCATGTGCCAGTCACACGTGAACCATGTGCCAGGCACACCTGAAACATGTGCCACCCACACCTGAAATACATGCCACCATGCCTGACCCATGTGTCACACATGCCTGAACAATGTGCGAGCCATCTATGAACCACCTTCCTGCCAGGACTGAGCCACGTGTTGGCCATACCTGAACCACGTGCCATACACACCTGAACCTCATGCCTTACATACCTCAACCAGGTGGCCATCATGCCTGAACCACGTTCCGGCCATGCCTGAAGCATGTGCCGACCAGACCTGAACCAAGTTTCAGACACAACTGAACTACATTTTGGATAGACTGGAACCATTCTATGGCCATGCATGTACCACGTGCCAGACATACCTGAACCACACTTAGCACACGACTGAACTACATGCAACCTCACCTGAAACATGAGCCTCCATGCCTGAACCACATGTCGGCCAAGACTGAAGAACATGTCAGCCATGCCTGAAGCATGTTTTGTACATGCCAGAACCACGTTTTGGCCATGCCTGAATCACGTTACAGCCACACCTGAATCACGTGCCAGACACCCCTGAACCTTCTTTCAGACATGTCTGAACCACGACTTGGGCATGCCTTAACCACGTTTTGGCAATGCTGCAACCACATTTTGGATAGGCCTGAAGAACGAGCCGGGGACACCTGAACCACATGCTGCCAACGCATGAACCACATGCCAGCCATATGTGAACAACATGCCAGGCCACACATGAACCATGTCTTACATACCTGAATCACGTGCCAGACACGCCTGAAACACATGCTGACCATAGCTGAATCACACACCAGCCATGATTGAAATACATGCTAACCACACATGAAACACGTGTCACCCATGCCTGAACCACATTACTTCCACCCCTCAACCACTTGCCTTCCATGCCTGAACCACATGCTGGCCACACCTGATCCACCAAAGAGCCACACCTGAACATGTGCCAGCCATGCCTCAATCACATTTCAGACATGCCTGAATCATGTGGTGGCCACGCATGAACCACGTGTCACCAATGCCTCAACCACAGTTTGGTCATGCCTGAACCACGTTCCTTACACACTGGAACCACATGCCTTACATGCCTGAACCATGTGCCGGCCATGCCTGAAACACGTGTCATCGATGCTGGAACCATGTTAAAGCTAGAACTGGATCACGTTATCGCCACACCTGAAACCACGTGCTAGACATGCCTGAACCAAGTTACTGACACAGCTTAACCAAGCATTGTCACACCTGAGTCCCACGCCTGGCATGCCTTAACCACAGGCCAGGCATGTGTGAACCACGACCCAGCCATGGCCGAACCACATGTCATCCACTCTGAGCAATGTGGCATCCACACCTGAACCATGTGCCTTACACACCCGAAATACATGCTGGCCATGCCTGAAATAGGTGCCCATGCCTGAAACGGGTGCTGGTCACGCCTGCACAAAGTGTCGGCACACGTGAACCACGTGCCAGACGTGCCTGAAAAATGTGCCGCCCAGTCATGTACAACATGCCACCCACTCAGGAATCACGTACTGCCCATGACTCAACCATGTGCCAGCAAGGCCTAATTCGTGTGCCACCATGCCTGAACCATGTGTATGCCATGCCTGAACCACTTGCCCTACACACCTGAATGACTTACTGGCCATGCCTGAACCACATGCTGCCCACACCTGAGCCAGGATCCAGCAACACCTGCCCATGTGAGGGCCATGCATCAACCACGTTTTGGACATGCCTGAACCACGATTCAGACACACCTGACCCACGTGCCAGCCATGCATGAAACACATGCTGGCCATGCGTGAACCAGATGCCAGCCACTTCTGAATCACCTGACATCCACACCTGGACCATGTTTCAGCCACCCAGGAATCACTTTATGGCCAAACCAAAACCATGTGCCAGCCAGTCCAGATCCATGTTTCAGTGACCCATGAACCAAATGCAAGACATGCAAGAAACACAAGCCAGCCACGTGGGAACCATGTGCCAGCCCTGCCTGAACCACCTGTCACCCACGCCTGGACCAGGTTGAAGCTCTCCCTGAACCACATGCCTTACACCCCTGAAACACGTACCCTACATGCCTGTACCATGTACGAGTTGCAGCTGAAACACGTGTCTGCCACACCTGAACCATGTTACTTCCACGCCTGAACCACGTTATTGGCGTGCGTGCACCACATGCCACACACACCTGAACCACATTTCTGACATGACGGAACCATGTTCTTCCCACACCTGAACCATGTGCCGGCCATGCCTGAACCCCAATACAGACACTCCTGACTCACGTTTCCTTTCATGTCTGTAGCACATTCGGCCGTGCATGAACATCATGCCAGACATGCCCGAAACACGTCCTGTACAAGCCTGAAGCACATTTTGGACGTACCTGAACAATGTGCCAGGCACACCGAATCACGTTTCAGCCACGGCTGAACCATGTGCCAGCCATGTCAGATCAACGTGCCAGCAAGCCTGAAACACGTTTTGGCCACACTTGAACCATGTTACAGCCACACACTCACCACGTTATTGCCACGCCTGACCCACGTGACAGACACGCCTCAACTAAGTTTCTGACATGCCTGAACTACGGATGGTAACACCTGAATCATGTTCTGGACACGACTGAACCACGTGCCAACCACACCTGAACCACATGCCAGCAATGACCCAACCACATTCTGACCATACCTCAACCATGTTTGAGACACTCCAGCATCACATTTGGTTCATGCATGCACCATGTTTCCACCATGTCTGAAACACGCGCCGCCCACTCCTGAATGACATACTGGCAAAGACTTAACCACGTGCTGGGCACATCTCAACCATGTTTGGGACACTCCAGCATCACTTTTCGTTCATGCCAGGAGCACTTGTGGGCATGCCTGAAACTTGTGCCAGCCATGCCTGACCCACATTCCGGCAAATCCAGAACTATGTCCTGACCACGTCTGAAACACATGCCGGCCACACCTGACCCACAAGCTGGCCACACCAGACCCAAGTCCCAGCTACAAGTGAACCACGTGCAAGACACACAGGAACCACATGCCAGCCACTTAGGCAACACATTCAAGCAACTTGTGAACAACGTGCCAGCCACACATGAACCATGTCTTACATACCTGAAGAACGTTCCAGCCACGCCTGAAACACTTGCTGACCACGGCTGAACCACACACCAGCCATGCTTGAAATACATGCCAACCACCCATGAAACACGTGTCGCCCATGTCTGAACCACGTTACTTGCACCCCTCAGCCACTTGCCTTCTATGCCTGAACCACATGCTGGCCACACCTGATCCACCAATGAGCCACACCTGAACATGTGCCAGCCATGCCTCAATCACATTTCAGACATGCCAGAATCCTGTGGTGGCCAAGTATGAACTGCTTGTCACCAATGTCTCAACCACAGTTTGGTCATGCCTGAACCACGTTCCTTACACGCTGGAACCACATGCCTTACACGCCTGAACCATGTGACGGCCGTGCCTGAAACACGTGTCATCGATGCTGGAACCATGTTAAAGCTAGAACTGGATCACGTTATGGCCACACCTGAAACCACGTGCTAGACACGCCTACACCAAGTTACTGACACAGCTTAACCAAGTATTGTCACACCTGAGTCTCACGCCTGGCATGCCTTAACCACAGGCCAGGCACGTGTGAACCATGACCCAGCCATGGCCGAACCACATGTCATCCACTCTGAGCAATGTGGCATCCACACCTGAACCACGTGCCTTACGCACCCGAAACACGTGCTGGCCATGCCTGAAACAGGTGTTGCCCATGCCTGTGCAACATGTCAGCACATGTGAACCACGTGCCAGACATGCCTTAACCAAGTGCCGACCAGTCCTGTACCACATGCCGGCCACTACTGAATCACGTACTGCCCATGCCTCTACCATGTGCCAGCAAGGCCTAATTCGTGTGCCACCATGCCTGAACCATGAGTATGCCATGCCTGAACCACTTGCCTTACACACCTGAATGACTTACTGGCCATGCCTGAACCACATGCTGCCCACACCTGAGCCAGGATCCAGCAACACCTGCCGATGTGCAGGCCATGCATCAACCACGTTTTGGACATGCCTGAACCACGATTCAGACACACCTGACCCACGTGCCAGCCACGCATGAAACACATGCTGGCCATGCGTGAACCACATGCCAGCCACTCCTGAATCACGTGACATCCATGCCTGGACCATGTTTCAGCCACCCAGGAATCACTTTATGGCCACGCCAAAACCATGTGCCGGCCAGTCCATATCCATGGTTCAGCCACGCATGAACCCAATGCAAGACACGCAAGAAACATAAGCCAGCCACGTGGGAACCATGTGCCAGCCCTGCCTGAACCACCTGTCACCCACGCCTGGACCAGGTTGAAGCTCTCCCTGAACCACATGCCTTACACCCCTGAAACACGTACCCTACATGCCTGTACCATGTACGAGTTGCAGCTGAAACACGTGTCTGCCACACCTGAACCACGTTACTTCCATGCCTGAACCACGTTATTGGCATGCGTGCACCACATGCCACACACACCTGAACCACATTTCTGACATGACGGAACCATGTTCTTCCCACACCTGAACCATGTGCCGGCCATGCCTGAACCACAATACAGACACTCCTGAATCATGTTTCATTCACATCTGTACCACATTCGGCCGTGCATGAACATCATGCCAGACGCCCAGTATCCATGTGTGATGGAAATGTGATCACACAGGAGTCACGTGCCGTACATGCATGGCTCCCACGTGACTGCAGGTTGCTGAAACGTAGCTCCCACATACTCAGTCATGGCTGCCATGTGGCTCACGCATGGCTCCGCTGTGTTTCATGCGTGGCTCCCCTGTGGTTCATGCGTGGTTCAAGCATGGAATATGTGTGTTTTACAGGTTCTTCAGATGTGGTTCAAGGGTGTCTCCCATATCGTTCCTGCATGGCTCATACATGGTTCGGGTGGAATTGAGGCTTGGATCTCACACGACTCGTCTGGGTCACATATGGTTGAGGACACTCTCACAAGTGGTTCAGGCATATCTCAGCCATGGCTCACACGTGATGCATATGTGCCAAAGAACTGGCTCCCATGTGGCTGACACATGATACAGGCTTTGGTCACGCATGGCTCACACATGGTTCAGGTGTGGCTCATGCATGTCTGTGGTGTTGGTCAGGCGTGGCTCGCATGTGTTTTTGGCATGGGTGGCACGTGGTTCAGGCATGGCAGGCAAGTTGTGCCAGTGTGGCTGACACGTGCTTCAAGTGAGGCTGACCTGTGGTTCAAGTGTGACTGGCACTTGGTTCAGGCCTGGCTGGCACGTGACTTGGCATGGCTGAGCCTTGACACAGGTGTGGTTCACATGTTGTTCAGGCGTGGCTGACACATGATTCAGGTGAGGTGGAGACGTGACACAGGCATGCCTAACACGTCACGCAGGTGTGGTTCACACATGGTTCATGCATGGCCTTCGTGTGGTTCAGGGGTGGCTGGTGCATGGTGCACACATGGGTGGCAGGTGGTTCAGGCGTGGCTGAAATGTGACTCCAGCATGTGTGAAGCAGGACTCCGGTGTGGCTGACACATGTGTCAGGCATGGTTGACACGTGACTCAGGCATTCATCCCACAGTATCTATGTGTGATGGAAATGTGATCACCCAGGAGTCACATGCCGTACCTGGGTAGCTCCCACGTGACTAGAGGTTGCTGAAACGTGGCTCCCACATACTCAGTCATGGCTGCCATGTGGCTCACGCATGGCTCAGCTGTGTTTCATGTGTGGCTCCCCTGTGGTTCATGCTTGGTTCAAGCATGGAACATGTGTGTTTCACAGGTTCTTTAGATGTGGTTGAAGGTTGTCTCCCATGTGGTTCCTGCATGGCTCAGACATGGTTTGGGTGTAATTCAGGCTTGGATCTCAAACTTCTCTTCTTGGTCACAAGTGGTAGAGGGCACTTTC
>NC_060277.1:55617081-55660800 GCF_021613505.1 Equus quagga
TCACTCTGGTGTCGTTCACACTTCCTTCATGCATGGCCTTCGTGTAGTTCAGGGGTGGCTGGTGTAGGGTTCACGCATGGCTGGTAGGTGGTTCAGGCATGGCTGACATGTGACACAGGCATGTGTGAAACATGACCCTGGTGTGGCTCACACATGTCTCAGTCATGGCTGACATGTGAGTCAGGCATGCATTGCACAGGATCCATGTGTGGCAGACATGTGGTCACGTGTGTGTGACATGCCGTACAGGTGTGGCTCCCACGTGACTCACAGGTTGCTGAAACATGGCTCCCGCATACTCAATCGTGGGTGGTACGTGGCTCTCGAATGGCTCATCTGTGTTTCGTGTGTGGCTCCCTGCCGTTCATGTGCGGTTCAAGCATCGATCATGTGTGTTTCACAGGTGGTTCAGATGTGATTCAAGGGTGTCTCCCATGTGGTTCATGCATGGCTCACACATGGTTTGGGTGTAATTCAGGAGTGGCTCATGCAGGACTCGTCTGGGTCACAAATGGTAGATGACACTTTCAAACGTGGTTCAGGCATACCTCAGCCATGACTCACACATGATGCAGGTGTGCCACAGCCCTGGCTCCCACGTATCTGACACATGATTCAGGCTTTTGCCACGCATGGCTCACACTTGGCTCATGTGTGGCACATGCACAGCTGTGGTACTGCTCAAGCGTGACTCACATGTGTTTGTGGCATGGTTGGCACGTGGTTCAGGCATGGCAGGCAAGTTGTGCCAGTGTGGGTGATGCGTGCTTTGAGTGAGGCTGACCTGTGGTTGAAGTGTGACTGGCACTTGGTTCAGGATGGGTTGGCACGTGACATTGGCATGGCTGAGACGTGACTCAGGCGTGGGTCACACCTCATGCAGACGTGGCTGTCACATGACCCAGGTGAGGCCGCCACGTGACACATTCGGAAGTGACATGTCACCTGGGTGTGGTTCACACATGGCTCAGGCATGATCTTCATGTGGTTCAGGGGCAGCTGGTGCAGGGTCCATGCATGGGTGGCAGGTGGCTCAGGCGTGGCTGACATGTGACACAGGCATGTGAGAAACATGACCCTGGTGTGGCTCACAGATGTCTCAGTCATTGCTGTCACGTGACTCAGGCATGCATCACACAGGACCCATGTGTGGCAGACATGTTGTCACGCGTGTGTGACATGCTGTACAGGTGTGGATCCCACGTGACTCACAGGTTGCTGAAACGTAGCTCCCTCATTCTCAGTCATGGTAGGCACGTGGCTCACGCATGGCTCTTCTCTGTTTCATGTGTCGCTCCCCTGCAGTTTATGTGCGGTTCAAGCATTGATCATGTGTTTTTCACAGGTGGTTCAGATGTGCTTCAGGGGTGTCTCACATGTGGTTCATGCATGGCTCACACGTGGTTCAGGTGTAATTCTGGCGTGGCTCTTGCACGACTCAACTGGGTCACAAATGGTAGAGGACACTCTCACACGTGGTTCAGGCATAGCTCAGCTATGGGTCACACGTGATGCAGGCGTGCCACAGCACTGGCTCCCACGTATCTGACACATGATTCAGGCTTTTGTCACGCATGGCTCACACATGGCTCAGGTGTGGCACATGCACAGCTGTGGTACTGCTCAAGCGTGACTCACCTCTGTTTCTGGCATGGTTGTCACGTGGTTCAGGCATGGCAGGAAAGTTATGCCAGTGTGGCTGACATGTGCTTCAAGTGATGCTGTCCTGTGGTTCAAGTGTGACTGGCACTTGGTTCAGGATGGGCTGGCACAAGACATCGGCATGGCTGAGACTTGACTCAGGAGTGGCTCACACGTTATGCAGGCATGGCTCACACATGACTCAGGTGAGGCGGCCACGTGACAGGTGTGCATGACATGTCACCTGGGTGTGGTTCACACATGACTCATGCATGGCCATCGTGTGGTTCAGGGGTGGTTGGTGCAGGGTTCACTCATGAGTGGCAGGTCGTTCAGGCGTGGCTGACATGTGACACAGGCATGTGTGAAACATGACCCTGGTGTGGCTCACACATGTCTCAGTCATGCCTGACACGACACTCAGGCATGCATCTCACAGGATCCATGTGTGGCAGACATGTGGTCACTCGTGTGTGACATGTCATACAGGTGTGGCTCCCATGTGACTCACAGGTTGCTGACACGTGGCTCCTGCATACTCAGTCATGGCTGGCACGTTTCTCACACGTGGGTCAGCTGTGTTTCATGTGTGGCTCCCCTGCGGTTCATGTGCGGTTCAAGCATCGATCATGTGTGTTTCACAGGTGGTTCAGATGTGATTCAAGGGTGTCTCCCATGTGGTTCATTCATGGCTCACACATGGTTCTGGTGTTATTCAGGCGTAGCTCACGCACGACTCACCTGGGTCACAAATGTTAGATTACACTTTCACCGGTGGTTAAGGCATAGCTCAGCCATGGCTCACACGTGATGCAGGTCTGCCACAGCCCTGGCTCCCACCTATCTGACACATGATTCAGGCTTTTGCCACACATGGCTCACACATGGCTCATGTGTGGCACATGCACAGCTGTGGGACTGCTCAAGCGTGACTCACATGTGTTTGTGGCATGGTTGGCACGTGGTTCAGGCATGGCAGGCAAGTTGTGCCAGTGTGGCTGACACGTGCTTTGAGTGAGGCTGACCTGTGGTTCAAGTGTGACTGGCAGTTAGTTCAGGACGGGCTGGCACGTGACTTCGGCACTGCTGAGACGTGACTCTAGTGTGGCTCACAGTTTATTCAGGGGTGGCTGACACATGACTCAGGTGAGGCGGCCACATGACAGGCGTGTGTGACACGTCACTCTGGGGTGGGTCACACATGCTTCATGCATGGCCTTCGTGTGGTTCAGGGGTGGCTGGTGCTTGGCACATTCATGGGTGGCAGGTGATTCAGGCGTGGCTGACACGTGACTCAGGCATGTGTGAAACATGGCTCCGGTGTGGCTGACAAATGTCTCAGGCATGGTTGACACGTGACACAGGCATGCATCACACAGGATCCATGTGTGGCAGAAATGTGGTCACGCATATGTGACATGTCATACAGATGTGGCTGCCATGTGACACACATGTTGCTGAAATCTGGCTCCCACATACTCAGTCTTGGCTGGCACATGGCTCATGCATGGCTCAGCTGTGTTTCATGTGTGGCTCCCCTGTGGTTCATGTGCGGTTCAAGTATCGATCATGTGTGTTTCACAGGTAGTTCAGATGTGCATCAAGGGTGCTTCACATGTAGCTCATGCATGGCTCATGCATGGTTCAGGTGTAATTCAGGCGTGGCTCATGCATGACTCATCTGGGTCACAAATGTTAGAGGACACTTTCACACGTGGTTCAGGCATAGCCCAGCCAAAGCTCACACGTGATGCAGGCTTGCAACAGCACTGGCTCCCACATATCTGACACATGATTCAGGCTTTTGCCTCGCATGGCTCACACATGGCTCATGTGTGGCACATGCACAGCTGTGGGACTGCTCAAGTGTGACTCACATATCTTTGTGGCATGGTTGTCACATGGTTCAGGCATGGCAGGCAAGTTGTGCCAGTGTGGCTGACTCGTGCTTCGAGTGAGGCTGACCTGTGGTTGAAGTGTGACTTGCACTTGGTTCAGGACACACTGGGACATGACATCGGCATGGCTGAGACTTGATTGAGTTGTGTCTCATACGTTATGCAGGCGTGGCTGACACATGACTCAGGTGAGGCGGCCAAGTGACACATGCCTGTGTGACATGTCACCTGGGTGTGGTTCACACATGGCTCATGCATGGCCTTCAGGTGGTTCATGGGTGGCTGGTGCAGGGTTCATGCATGGGTGGCAGGTGGTTCAGGCGTGGCTGACGTGTGACACAGGAATGTGTGAAACATGACCCTAGTGTGGCTCACACATGTCTCAGTCATGCCTGACACGACACTCAGGCATGCATCACACAGGATCCATGTGTGGCAGACATGTGGTCACACATGTGTCACATGCCATACAGGTGTGGCTCCCACATGACTCACAGGTTGCTGAAACGTTGGTCCCGCATACTCAGTCATGGCTGGCACATGTCTCGCTCATGGCTCAGCTGTGTTTCATGTGTGGCTCCCCTGCGGTTCATGTGCAGTTCATGTGTCGATCATCTGTGTTTGACAGGTGGTTCAGATGTGCTTCAAGGGTGTCTCACATGTGGTTCATGCATGGCTCACACATGGCTAGGGTGTAATTCAGGCGTGGCTAATACACGACTTGTGTGGGTTACATATTGTAGAGGACACATTCACACTTGGTTCAGGCATAGCTCAGGCATGTCTTACACGTGATGCAGGTGTGCCACAGCATGGGCTCCCAGGTGGCTGACACATGATTCAGGCTTTTGTCATGCGTGGCTCACACATGGCTCAGGTGTGGCTCATGCACAGCCGAGGTGTTGCTAAGGCATGGCTCACATGTGTTTGGGGCATGGTTGGCACGTGTTTCAGGTATGGCAGGCAAGTTGTGCCAGAGTGGCTGACACGTGCTTCAAGTGAGGCTGACCTGTGGTTCAAGTGTGACTGGCACTTGGTTCAGGCATGGCTGGCACGTGACTTCGGCATGGCTGAGATGTGTCTCAGGCGTGGCTCACACGCTACTCTGGAGTGTCAGACACGTGACTCTGTTGAGGCGGCCACGTGACACAGGTGTGCATGACACGTCACGCAGGTGTGGTGCACACATGGTTCATGCATGGCCTTCGTGTTGTTCAGTGGTGGCTGGTGCATGGGTGGCAGGTGGTTCAGGCATGGCTGACATATGACTCAGGCATGTGTGAAACATGACACTGGTGTGGCTCACACATGCCTCAGGCATGGCTGACACATGACTCAAGCATTCATCGCACAGGTCTCAGGCATGGCTGACACATGACTCAGGCATTCATTGCTAAAGATCCATGTGTGGCAGACATCTGGTCATGTGTGTGTGACATGCCATACAGGTGTGGCTCCCACGTGACTCACAGGTTGCTGAAACGTGGCTCCCACATAGTCATGGCTGGCACATGGCTCACGCATGCCTCAGCTGTGTTTCATCTGTGGCTCCCCTGCACTTCATGTTCAGTTCAATCATCCATCATGTGTGCTTCACAGATGGTTCAGATGTGCTTCAGGGTGTCTCACATGGGGTTCATGTATGGATCACACATGATTTGGGTGTAATTCAGGCGTGGCTCACACACAACACGTGTGGGTCACATGTGGTAGAGGACACATTCACATGTGTTTCAGGCATAGCTCAGCCATGGCTCACACATGATGCAGGCGTGCCACATCACTGGCTCCCATGTGGCTGGCACATGATTCAGGCTTTTGTCATGCATGGCTCACACATGGCTCAGGTGTGGCTCATGCACAGCTGAGGTGCTGCTAAAGCCTGGCTCACATGTGTTTGTGGCATGTTTGGCACGTGGTTCTGGCATGGCAGGCAAGCTGTGCCAGTGTGGCTGACACGTGCTTCAAGTGAGGCTGACCTGTGGTTCAAGTGTGACAGGTATTTGGTTCAGGCGTAGCTGGCATGTGACTTTGGCACTGCTGCAACCACCTTCATGGGCACTGCATCCTATGTCACAACATACTGCATCCACCTTATGGAACACTGCAACTACCGCAAGGGAACTGCATCCACATTCAGGGAATTGTAGGGGGCACTGCAACCACTGCAGCATCACTGCATCCACATTCATTCACCTTGCATCCTCCATCACAACAACCTGCATCCACATTGTGGGACACTGAATCCACTGCATTACTACTGCATCCACATTCCTGGACAATGCGGGGGACATTGCAAACACTGGAGGGACACTGCATACAGCTGAATGGGCACTGCAGGTGCACTGCAAACACTGCAGGCTCACTGCATCCACCTTCGTGGGCAATACATCCTCCATCACAACATACTGCATCCATCTTGTTGGACACTGCATCCACTGCAAGCACACTGCATCAAAATTCAGGCACAATGCAGGAGGCACTGCAACCACTGCAGGGAAACTGCAGCAAGCTGAAGTGGTAGTGCAGGTACACTGCAATCACTGCAGGCTCACAGCATCCACGTTCATCGGCACTGCATCCTTGGTTGCAACATACTGCATCCACCTTGTGGGACACTGCAACTACTGCATGGGAACTGCATCCACATTCAGGGAACTGTAGCAGCCTCAGCAACCACTGCAGGATCACCGCATCCACCTTCATCAGCACTGTGTCCTCCATCATGACATACTGCATCCACCTTTGGGACACTGCACCCACTGCATGACTACCGCAACCACATTCCAGGACAATGCTGGGGGAACTGTAACCACTACAGTTCACACTGCATCCACCTTCATGGGCACTGCATCATCGGTCATAACATGCTGCATCCACCTTGGGTCACACTGCAGTCGCTGCATGGGCACTGCATCCACATTCAGGGACACAGAAGTGGCCCCTGCAGCCACTGCATTTACACTGCATCCAGCTGATGTGGAAATGCAGGTGCACTGCAATCACTGCAGGATCACGGCATCCTTCTTCAGTGGCACTGCATCCTCCATCATAACATACTGCATCCACCTTGGGGGCCACTGCATCTGCTGCATGGGCAGTGCATGCACATTCAGGTAAAATGCAGGGTCCACTGCAACCACTGAAGGATCACTGCATCCATTTACATGGGCAATGCATCTTCCGTCCCAACATTCTGCATACACCTTGGGTTATTCCACATCCAATGCATGGGCACTGCATCCAGATTCAGGGCCAATGCAGGTGGCACTGCAACCACTGCAGGGACACTGCATACACCTTCGTGGGCACTCTGTCCTCCATCACAACATACTGCATCCACCTTGTGGGACACTGCATGCCCTGCTTGGGCACTGCATCCACATTCAGGAAAACTGTAGGGGGCACTGCAAGCACTGCAGATTCACCACATCCACCTTCATGGGCACTGCATCCTCCGACAAAACATACTGCATCCACTGTTGTGAGACACTGCATCCACTGCATGACCACTGAATCCATATTCCAGGACAATGCCGGGGGCACTGCAACCACTGCAGGGACACTGCATCCACCTTCATGGGCACTGCATCCTCCGTCACAACATACTGCATGCACCTTGTGGGACACTGCATCCAATGCCTGGGCACTGCATCCATGTTCTCGGACAATGCAGTGGGCACTGCAACCACTGAAGGGACACTGCATGCAGCTGAAGTCTCACTGCAGGTGCACTGCACTCAGCAGTGGCTCACTGCATCCACCTTCTTGGGCACTGCATCTTCCATCACAACATACGACATCTACATTGTGGGACACTGCACATTCTGCATGGGCACTTCATCCACATTCAGGGAACTGTAGGGGGCACTGCAACTGCTGCAGCATCACTGCATCCACCTTCATGGGCCCTACCCCCTCCATCACAACATACTGCATCCACCTTGTGGGACACTGAATCCACTACATGACGACTGCATCCACTTTCCCAGACAATGCGGGGGGCACTGCAAGTACTGCTGGGACACTGCATCCACCTTCAAGAGAACTGCATCATCCGTTTTAAGATACTGCATCCACCTTGTGGGACACTGCCTCCACTGCCTTGGCACTGCATCCACATTCCAGGACAATGCAGTGGGCACTGCAACCACTGCAGCGACACTGTATCCAGCTGAAGTGGCACTGCAGGAGCACTGCCATCACTGCAGGATCTTTGCATTCTCCTTCATCGGCACTGCATATTACAACACACCACAATGCCTCCACATTCTGGGAAACTGCATCCACTGCATGAGCACTGCATCCTCATTCCAGGACAATGCAGGGGGCATTGCAAGCACTTCAAGGATACTGCATCCAGCTGAAGTGGCATTGAAGGTGTACTGCAATCTCTGCCGGCTCACTGCATCAAACTCGTGGGCACTGCATCCTCTGTCACAACATACGGAAACCAACTTTTGGTACTCTACATCCACTGCATGGGCACTGCATCCACATTCAGCGACACAGAATGGGGCACTGCAATGACTGCAGGGACACTGCTGACAGCTGAAGCGGCATTGCAGATGCACTGCAGTGAAAGCAGGAGCACTGCATCCTCCTTCATAATCACTGAATCCTCCAAAAAAACTTAAGGCATCCACCTTGTGGGACACTGAATCCACTGCAAGAGCACAGCATTCATATTCAGGTACACTGCAGGGGGCACAGCAACCACTGTAGGATCACTGCATCCACCTTCATGGGCACTGCATCCTCCGTCACAACATACTGCATGCACATTGTGGGACAATGCATCCACTGCATCGGCACTGCATCCACATTCATGGACAATGCCGGGGGCACTGCAACCACTGCATGGACACTGCATCTGGGTGGAGTGGCACTGCAGGTGCACTGCAATCACTGCAGGATCACTACATCATCCTTCCTGGGCACTGAGTTCCACCTCAAAACATACTGCATCCACCTTGGTCACACTGCAGACACTGCATGGGCACCACATCCACATTCAGGGACATGGAACGTGGCTCTGCAACCACTGCAGCTACACTGCATCCAGCTGAAGTGGCACCTCAGGCACACTCCCATCACTGAAATTTCACTGCATCCACTGCATTGGCATGGTATCAACATTCCAGGACAATGCCAGGGGCACTGCAAACACTGGAGGGACACTGCAGCCCCCTTCATGGCCACTGCATCCTCCGTCACAAGATACTACATAAACCTTTAGATACACTGCATCCACTGAATGGGCACGGCATTCACCTTCAGCGACACAGAAGGCAGCACTGCAACCCCTGCAGAGACACTGCTGCCAGCTGATGTGGAAATGCAGGCGCAATCCAATCACTGCAGGATCACTGCATCCACTGCATGTTCACAGTATGCACTTTCAGGGACACAGCAGGCTGCACTGCAACCACTGCTGGAACACTGCACCCACCTTCATGGGCACTGCATCCTCCGTCACAACATACTGTATGCACCTTGTGGGACACTGCATCCAATGCCTGGGCACTGCATCCACGTTCTCGAACAATGCACTCGGCACTGCAACAACTGCAGGGACACTGCATACAGCTGAAGTCGTCCTGCAGGTGCACTGCATTCTGCACAGGCTCACTGCATCCACATCCGTGAGCACTGCATCTTCCATCACAACATACGACATCCACCTTGTGGGACACTGCAACTACTGCATGGGCACTGCATCCACATTCAGGGAACTGCAGGGGGCACTGCAACCACTGCAGCATCACTGCATCCACCTTTATGGGCCCTGCATCCTCCATCACAACATAGTGCATCCACCTTGTGGGACACTGCATCCACTGCATGACTACTGCATCCACATTCCTGGACAATGCGGGGGGTATTGGAACCACTGCAGGGACACTGCTTTCAGCTGACGTGGAAAGGCAGGCACACTGCAACCACTGCTGGATCACAGCATCCACCCTCATGGGCACTATATTCTCCATCTCAACATACTGCATGCACCTTGTGGGACACTGTATCTGATTCCTTGGCACTGCATCCACATTCTCAGACATTGCAGTGGGCACTGCAACCACTGCAGGGACACTGCATAGAGCTGAAGTGGCACTGAAGGCGTACTGCAATTACTGATGGCTCACTGCATCCAAATCGTGATCACTGCATTGTGTCACAACATATGGCAACCAACTTTTGGTACTCTGTATCCACCTCATGGGCACTGCATCCACATTCAGGAACACAGAACGGAGCATTGCAACCACTGAAGGGACACTGCAGCCAGCTGAATTGGCACTGCAGGTGCACAGCAATGACTGCAGGCTCACTGCATCCACCTTCATGGGCACTGCATCCTCCATCACAACATACAGCATGCACATTGTGGGACACTGCATCCACTGCCTGGGCACTGCAACCACATTCGCAGACAATGCAGAGTGCAATGCAACCACTGCAGCAACACTGCATCCAGCTGAAGTGGCAAGGCAGGCGTACTGCCATCATTGCAGGATCACTGCATTCACCTTCTTTGGCACTGCATACTACAACACACCACAATGTCTCCACATTTTGGGACACTGCATCCACTGCATGAGCACTGCATCCACATTCAGGTAAACTGCAGGGGTCAATGTAACCACTGCAGGATCACTGCATCCACATTCAAGGGCGCTGCATCCTCCATCACAACATGCTGCATCCATCTTGGGAGAAACTGCATCCACTGCATGACTACTGCATTCACATTCCCGGACTAACGTGGAGGGCACTTTAAGCACTGCAGGGACAGTTCATCCACCTTCATGAGAACTGCATCGTCCGTCATAACATACTGCATCCACCTTGAGGGGCACTGCATCCACTGCATGGGCACTGCATTCACCTTCAGGGACACAGAAGGTGGCACTGCAACCCCTGCAGGGACACTGCTTCCAGCTGATGTGGAAATGAAGGTGCACTGTAATCACTGCAGGATCACTGCATCCACTGCATGTTGACAGCATCCTCAATCAGGAGCACAGCAGCGTGCACTGCAACCACTGCCGGATCACTGCATCCACCTTCATGGGCACTGCATCCTCCGTCACAACATACTGCATGCACCTTGGGGAAGGTTGCATCCACTGCATGACTACTGCATCCAGATTCACAACAATGTGGAGGGCACAGCAAGCACTGCAGTGACACTGCAGCCACATTCATGGACACAGAACGGGGCAATGCAACCACTGCAGGCACACTGCATTCAGCACAGGCTCAATGCATCCACCTTCGTGGGCACTGCAACTTTCATCACAACACACGACATTCACCTTGTGGGACACAGCAACTACTGCATTGGCAGTGCATCCACATTCAGGGAACTGTAGGGAGCACTGCAAAAACTGAAGCATCACTGCATCCACCTTCATGGGCTCTGCATCCTCCATCACAACATACTGCATCCAGCTTGTGGGACACTGCATCCACTGCATGACTACTGCAACCACATTCCCTGACAATGCGGGGGGCACTGCAAGCACTGCAGGGACACTGCATCCACTTTCTTGAGAACTGCATCATCCGTCATAACATACTGCATCCACCTTGTGGAACACTGCATCTACTGCCTGGGCACTGCACCCACATTCCCAGACAATGCAGGGTGGATTGCAACCACTGCAGGAACACTGCATCCAGCTGAAGTGGCACTGAAGGTGTACTGCAATCACTGCCAGCTCACTGCATCCAATTCGTGGGCACTGCATCCTCTGTCACAACATAGGGCAACCAACATTTGGTACTCTGCATCCACTGCCTGGGCACTGCATCCACATTCAGGGACACAGAACAGGGCACTGCAACCACTGCAGGGACACTGCAGCCAGCTGAAGTGGCACTGCAGTCGCACTGCAATGACTGCAGGGTCACTGCATAATCCTTCATGATCACTGAATCCTCCATCACAACCTAAGGCATCCACCTTGTGGGACACTGCATTCACTGCATGAGCAATGCATCCAAATTCCAGGACAATCCAGGGGGCATTGCAGCTACTGCAGGGACACTGTATCTACCTGAAGTGGCACTGAAGGCGTACTGCAATTACTGCTGGCTCACTGCATTCAACTCGTGGGCACTGCATCCTCTGTCACAACATACGGCCCCCAAATTTTGGTACTCTGCATCCACTGCATGAGCACTGCATCCACATTCAGGTAAACTGCAGGGGACACTGCAACCACTGCAGGATCACTGCATTCAACGTCATGGACACCGCATCCTCCGTCACACCATACTGCATGCACATTGTGGGATGCTGCATCCACTGCCTGGGCACTGCATCCAGGTTCAGGGACATTGCAGTTGGCTCTTCAACCACTGCAGCAACACTGCATCCAGCTGAAGTGGCACTGCAGGCTCACTGCATCCACCTTCGTGGGTACTGCATCCTCCGTCACAACATACTGCATCCGCCTTGTGGGACACTGCGTGCTCTACATGGGCACTGCATCCACATTCAGGGAAACTGTAGGGGGCACTGCAACCTCTGCAAGTTCACCGCATCAACCTTCACGGGCACTGCATGCTCCGACAAAACACACTGCATCTGCCTTATGAGACACTGCATCCACTGCATGGACCCTGCATCCACATTACAGTACAATGCCAAGGGCACTGCAGCCACTGCAGCTACACTGCATCCACCTTCATGGGCACAGCATCCTCCATCACAACATACTGCATGCACCTTGTGGGACACTGCATCCAATGCCTGGGCACTGCACCCACCTTCTCAGGCAATGCAGTGCGCACTGCAACCACTGCAGGGACAGTGCATACAGCTGAAGTCGCACTGCATGTGCAGTGCATTCAGCACAGGCTCACTGCATCCACCTTCGTGGGCACTACATCTTATATCACAACATACGACATCCACCTTGTGGGACACTGCAACTACTGCATGGGCACTGCATCCAAATTCAGGGAACTGCAGGGGGCACTGCAACTGCTGCAGCATCACTGTATCCATTTTCATGGGCCCTGCATCCTCCATCACAGCATAAGGCATCCAGCTTGTGGGACACTGCATCCAATGTGTGGGCAATAAATCCACATTCTCACACAATGCACTGGGCACCGCAACCCCTGCAGGGACACTGCTGCCAGCTGATGTGGAAATGGAGGCACACTGCAGTCACTGCAGGATCACTGCATCCACTGCATGTTCAGAGCATGCACATTAAGGGACACAGCAGGGTGCACTGCCACCACTTCCAGATCACTGAATCCACCTTCATGGGCACTGCATCCTCCATCACAACATACTGCATGCACCTTGTGGGACACTGCATCTAATGCCTGGGTACTGCATCCACGTTCTCGGACAATGTAGTGCACACTGCAATCACTGCAGGGACACTGCATCCAGCTGAAGTGTCACTGAAGGCATACTGCAATCACTGCCGGCTCACTGCATCCAACTCGTGGGCACTGCCTCCTATGTCACAACATACGGCAACCCACTTTTGGTACTCTGCTTCCACTGCGTGTGCACTGCCTCCACATTCAGGGAACTGTAGGGGGCACTGCAACCACTGAAGCATCACTGCCTCCACCCTCATGGGCTCTTCATCCTCCACCACAACATACGGCATCCACCTTGTGGGACACTGCATCCACTGCATGACTACTGCGTTCACATTCCCGGACAATGTGAGGGACACTGAAAGCACTGCAGGGACACTTCATCCACATTCAGGGAACTGTAGGGGGCACAGCAACCACTGCAGCAACACTGCATCCTGCTGAAGTGGCACTTCAGGTGCACTGCCATCAGTACAGATCACTGCATTCACCTTCATTTGCACTGCCTACTACAAGAGACCACAATGCCTCCACATTGGGGGACACTGCATCATCTGCATGAACACTGCATCTACATTGCAGGACAATGCCGGGGGCACTGCAACCACTGCAGGGACTCTGCATCCAGCTGAAGTGTCACTGAAGGTGTACTGCAATCACTGCTGGCCCATTGCATCCAACTCCAGGGCTCTGCGTACTCTGTCACAACATACAGCAACCAACATTTGGTACTCTGCATCCATTGCATGGGCACTGCATCCACATTCAGGAACACAGAACGGGGCACTGCAACCACTGCAGGGACACTGCATACAGCTGAAGTCGCACTGCAGGCGCATTGCATTCAGCTCATGCTCCCTGCATCCACCTCCGTGGGCACTGCATCTTCCATCACAACATACGACATCCACCTTGTGGGACACTGCAACTACTGCATGGGAACTGCATCCACATTCAGGGAACTGTAGGGGCCACGGCAACCACTGCAGCATCACTGCATCCACCTTCATGGGCCGTGCATCCTCCATCACAACATACTGCGTCCACCTTGTGGGACACTGCATCCACTGTCTGGGCACTGCATCCACATTTCAGGACACAGCAGGGTGCACTGCAACCACTGTCTTATCACTGCATGAACCCTCATGGGAACTGCATCCTCTGTCACAACTTACTGCATCCACCTTGTGGGACAATGTATCCACTACCTTGGCACTACATACACATTCCCGGACAATGCACGAGGCACTGCAACCAATGTCGCAACACTACATCCATCTGAAGTGGCACTGCAGGTGCACAGCCATCACTGCAGGATGACTGTATTCACCTTCATGGGCACTGCATACTACAACACACCACAATGCCTCCACATTGTGGGACACTGCATACACTGAATGAGCACTGCATCAATATTCCAGGACCATGCAGGGGGGTTCCAACCACTGCAGGCTTAGCACATCCACCTTCATGGGCACTGCATTCTCTGACAAAACATACCGCATTCGCCTTGTGAGACACTGCATCCACTGCATGACCACCGCATCCACATTCCAGGAGAATGCCGGGGGCCCTGCAACCACTGCAGCAACAGTGCATCCACTTTCATGGGCACTGCATCCTCCGTGACAACATACTGCATGTACCTTTAGGTACACTGCATCCACTGCATGGGCACTGCATTCAACTTCAGGGACACAGAAGGTGGCACTGCAACCCCTTCAGGGACACTTTTTCCAGATGATGTGGAAATGCAGGTGCACTGCAATCATTGCAGGATCACTGCATCCACTGCATGTTAACAGCATCCACATTCCGGAACACAGCAGGGTGCACTGCAAGCACTGCCGAATCACTGCATCCATCTTCATGGGCACTGCATCCTCCATCACAACATACTGCATGCACCTTTTTGGACAATTCAGCCAATGCCTGGGCACTGCAGCCACGTTCTCGGACTATGCTGTGGGTACTGCCCCCACTGCAGGGACACTGCATACAGCTGAAGTCACTGCAAGCTCACTGCATTCAGCACAGGCTCAGTGCATCCACGTTCGTGGGCACTGCATCTTCCATCACAACATACGACATCCACCATGTGGGACACTGCATATGCTGCATGAGCACTGCATTCAAACTCTTGTAAAGTGCAGGTGGCACTGCAACCACTGCAGGTTCACCGCATCCACCTTCATGGGCACTGTATGCTCTGACAAAACATACTGCAACCGCCTTGTGAGACATTGCGTCCACTGCATGGTCACTGCATCCACGTTCAGGGACACTGCAGTTGGCTCTGCAATGACTACAGCAACACTGCATGCAGCTGAAGTGGCACTGCAGGCACACTGCAATCACTGCAGGCTCACTGCATCCATCTTCGTGGGCACTGCATCCTCCATCACAACATACTGCATCCACCTTGTGGGACACTGCATGCACTGCATGGGCACTGCATCCACATTCTGGGAAACTGTAGGGGGCACTGCCACCACTGCAGGTTCACCGCATCCACCTTCATGGGCACTGCATCTCCAGAGAAATCATACTGCATCTCCCTTGTGTGACACTGCATCCACTGCATGACCCCTGCATCCACATTATGGGACAATGACAGGGGCACTGCAGCCACTGCAGGGGCAATGCTTCCACCTTCATGGGCACTGCATCCTACATCACAACATACTGCATAAACCTTTAGGAACACTGCATCCACTGCATGGGCACTGCATTCACCTTCAGGGACACCGAAGGTGGCACTGAAACACCTGCAGGGACACTGCTTCCAGCTGATGTGGAAGTGCAGGCACACTGCAATCACTGCAGGATCACTGCCTCCACTGCATGTTCAGAACATTCAAATTCAGGGAAACATCCAGGTGCACTCGAACCATTGCCGGATCACAGCATCCACCTTCATGGGCACTGCATCCTCCATCACAACATACTGCCCATACCTTTTGGGACCTTGTGTCCAATGCCTGGGCACTGCATCCACGTTCTCAGACAATGCAATGCGCACTGAAACCACTGCAGGGACACTGCAGCCAGCTGAAATGGCACTGCAGATACATTGCAATGACTGCAGGATCACTGCATCCTCCTTCATGATTACTGAATCCTCCATGACTACAAAAGGCATTCACCTTGAGTGACACTGCATTCACTGCATGAGCACTGCATCCCCAGTCTGGTAAACAGCAGGGGGCACTGCAACCACTGCAGCAACACTGCATCCAGCTGTAGTGGCACTGTAAGTGCACTGAAATCACTTCCGGCTTATTGCATCCAAATCGTGGTCACTGCATCCTTTGTCACAATATACGGCAACCAACGTTTGGTACTCTGCATCCACTGCATGGGCACTGCATCCACATTCAGGGACACAGAACGGGGCACTGCAACCACTGCAGGGACACTCCAGGCGGCTGACATGGCACTGCATGTGCACTGCAATGGCTGCAGGATCACTGCATCCTCCTTCATGATCACTGAATCCTCCATCACAACAAAAGTCATTCACCCTGATGGACAGTGAATCCACTGCATGAGCACTGCATCCACATTGAGGTAAACTACAGGGGGCACTGCAACCACTGCAGGATCACTGCATCCACCTTCATGGGCACTGCATCCTCAGTCACAACATATTGCATGCACATTGTCGGACGCTGCATCCTCTGCATGGGCACTGCATCAACGTTCAGGGACACTGCAGTTTTCTCTGCAACCACTGCAGCAACACTGCATCCAAGTGAAGTGGCACTGCAAGCGCACTGTAATCACTGCAGGCTCACTGCATCCACCTTCGTGTGTACTGCATCCTCCGTCACAGCATACTGTATCCACCTTATGGGACACTGCAACTACTGCATGGGCACTGCATCCACATTCAGGGAACTGTAGGGGGCACAGCAACCACTGCAGCACCACTGCATCCACCTTTATGGGCCCTGCATCCTGCCTCACAACATACTGTATCCACATTGTGGGACACTGCATCCACTGCATGACTACTGCATTCAAATTCCTGGACAATGTGGGTGGCACTGCAAGCACTGCAGGGACACTGCATCCACCTTCATGAGAACCGCATCATCTGTCATAACATACTGCATCCACCTTGTGGGTCACTGCATCTACTGCCTGGGCACTGCATCCACAATCCCGGGCAATGCAGGGGGCGCTGCAACCACTTCAGCAACACTGCATCCATCTGAATTGGCACTGCAGGTGCACTGCCATCACTGCAGGATGACTGCATTCACTTCATGGGCACTGCATACTACAACACACCACAATGCCTCCACATTGTGGGACACTGTGTCCCCAGCATGAACACTGCATCCACATTCCAGGACTATGCTGGGGGCATTGCAACCACTGCAGGGACACTGCATCCAGCTGAAGTGGCACTGAAGTCAAACTGCAATCTCTGCCGGCTAACTGCATCCAACTCCAGGGCTCTGCATCCTCTGTCACAACATACGGCAACCAACTTTTGGTACACTGCATCGACTGCATGGGCACTGCATCCACATTCAGGGACACAAAACTGGGCATTGCAAGCACTGCAGGGACACTGCCGCCAGCTGAAGTGGCACTGCAAGTTCACTGCAATGACTGTAGGATCACTGGATCCTCCTTCATGATCACTGAATCATCCAACACATCATAGGGCATCCACCTTGAGGGACACTGCATCCACGGCATGACCACTGCATCCACATTCAGGTAAGTTGCAGAGGGCACTGCAAACACTGCAGGATCACTGCATCCACATTCATGGGCTAGGCATCCTCCTTCACAACATACTGCATACACCTTGTGGGACACTGCATCCAGTGCATGACTACTGCATCCACATTCCCAGACATGAAGGGGGCACTGCAATCACTGCTGACTCACTGCATCAAACACCAGGGTTCTCCATCCTCTGTCAAAACATACGGCAACCAACTTTTGGTACTCTGCCTCCACTGCATGGGCACTGCATTCACCTTCAGCGACACAGAAGGTGGTACTGTAACCACTGTAGAAACACTGCTTCCAGGTGATGAGGAAATGCAGGCGCACTGCATCACTGCATGATCACTACATCCAATGCATGTTCACAGCATTCACATTCAGGGACACAGCAGTGTGCACTCCAACCACTGCACGGACACTCCATCCAGATGAAGTGGCACTGCAGATGCACTGCAATGACTGCAGGATCACTGCATCGTCCTTCATGGGCACCGCATCCACCATCACAACATAATGCATGCACCTTGTCAGACACTGCATCCAATGCCCGGACACTGCATCCACGTTCTCAGACAATGCAGTCGGAACAGAGACCACTGCAGGGACACTGCATACAGCTGAAGGCTCACTGCAGCCGCACTGCATTCAGCAATGGCTTAATGCATCCACCTCCGTGGGCACTGCATCTTCCATCACAACATACGACATCCACCTTATGGGACACTGCAACTATTGCAAGGGCACTGCATTGACATTCAGGGAACTGTAGGGGTGACTGCACCCACTGCATCATCACTGCATCTACCTTCATGTGCCCTGCATACTCAATCACAACATACTGCAACCACGTTGTGGGACACTGCATTCACTGCATGTCTACCGCATCCAATTTCCCCGACAATGAGGCAAGCACAGAAGAAACACTGCATCCACCTTCATGAGAACTGCATCATCCGTCATAACATACTGCATTGACTTTGTGGGACCCTAAATCCACTGGTGGGGCACTGCATTCACATTCCAGGACAATGCAGGGGGCATTGCAACCACTGCAGGGACACTGCCACCAGCTGAAGTGGCAATGAAAGTTCACTGCAATGACTTCAGGATCACTGCATCCTCCTTCATGATCACTGATTAGTCCAACATATCATAAGGCATCCACCTTGAGGGACACTGCATCCACTGCATGAGGACTGCATCCACATTCAGATGAACTGCAGGGTGCACTGCAACGACTGCAATATCACTGCATCCACCTTCATGGACACTGCATCCTCAGTCACAACATACTGCATAAACCTTTAGGTACACTGCCTCCACTGCATGGGCACTGCATCCTCCGAAAAAACTTACTACATCTGCCTTGTGAGACACTGCATCCACTGCATGAAACCTGCATTCACATTCCAGCACAATGCCGGGGGCCCTGCAACCACTGCAGGGACACTGCCTCCACCTTCATGTGTACTGCATCCTCCGTCACAACATATTGCATAAACCTTTAGGTACACTGCCTCAACTGCATTGGCACTGCATTCACATTCGGGGACACAGAAGGCGGCACTGCAACCACTGCAGCTACACTTCTTCCAGCTGATTAGAAAATGCATGAACACTGCAATCACTGCAGGATCACTGCATCCAGTGCATGTTCACAGCATCCACATTCAGGGACACAGCAGGCTGCACTGCAACCACTGCAGGGACACTGCATCCAGATGAAGTGGCACTACAGGTGCAATGCAATGACTGCAGAATCACTGTATCGTCCTTCATGGTCACTGAATGCTGCTTCACGACATACGGCATCCACCTTGAGTCACACTGCATGGGCACAGCATCCACATTCAGGGACACAGCAGGATGCATTGCAACCAGTGCCAGATCACTGCATGCACCTTCATGGGCACTGCATCCTCCGTCACAACATATTGCATGCACCTTGTGGGACACTGCATCCAATTCCTGGGCACTGCATCCACGTTCTCGGACTATGCAGGGTGCACTGCAAGCACTGCAGGGACACTGCATCCACCTTCATGAGAACTGCATCATCCATCATAACATACAGCATCCACCTTGTGGGACACGGCATCCAATGCATGACTACTGCATCCACATTCCGGGACAATGCAGGGGCCACTGCAAGAGATGCAGGGACACTGCATCCACCTCCGTGGGCACTGCATCTTCCATCACAACATACGACATCAACCTTGTGGGACACTGCAACTACTGCATGGGCACTGCATCCACATTCAGGGAACTGTAGGGGGCACTGGAACCACTGCAGCATCACTGCATCCACCTCCATTGGCACTGCATGCAAACTCAGGGACACAGGACGGTGCACTGCCACCACTTCAGGGACACAGCAGCCAGCTGAAGTGGCACTGCAGGTTCACTGCAATGACTGCAGCATCACTGCATCCTTCTTCATGATCACTGAATCCTCCATCATATCATAAGGGGTCCACCTTGAGGGACACTGCATGCACTGCAGGAGCACTGCATCCACTGCATGTTCACAGCATGCACATTCAGGGACACAGAAGTGTGCGCTGCAACTGCTGCTGGATTACTGCATCCACCCTCATGGGCACTGCATCCTCCGTCACGACCTACTGCATGCATCTTGTGGGACACTGCATCCAATGACTGGGCACTGCATCCACATTCCCGGACAATGCAGGGGGCACTGCAACCACTGCAGCAACACTGCATCCAGCTGATGTGGCAGCATGCACATTGCCATCACTGCAGGATCACTGAATTCACCTTCATTGGCACTGCATACTACAACACAACACAATGCCTCCACCTTGTGGGACACTGCGTCCACTGCATGAACATTGCATACACATTCCAGGACAATGCCGGGGGCATTGTAACCACTGCAGGGACATTACATCCAGCTGAAGTGGCACTGAAGGTCTACTGCAATCACTGCTGGCTCACGGCATCCAACTCCAGGGCTCTGCATCCTCTGTCACAACACGGCAACCAAATTTTGGTACTCTGCATCCACTGAATGGGTACTGCATCCACATTCAGGGACACAGGACGGGGCACTGCAAACACTGAAGGGACACTGCAGCCAGCTGAAGTGGCACTGCAAGTTCACTGCAATGCCTGCTGGATCACTGCATAGTCCTCCATGATCACTGAACCCTCCAACACATCCTAAGGCATTCTCATTGAGGGACGCTGCATCCACTGCATGAGCACTGCATCCACATTCAGGTAAACTGCAGCTGTCATGCAACCACTGCAGGACCACTGCATCCACCTTCATGGGCACTGCATCCTCCGTCACGACAGACTGCATGCACATTGTGGGACACGGCATCCACTGCATGGGGACTGCATCCACATTCAGGGACACTGCAATTTGCTCTGCAACCACTGCAGCAACACTGCATCCAGCTGAAGTAGCGCTGAGAGCGCACTGCAATCGCTTCAGGCTCACTGCATCCACCTTCATGGGCACGTCATCCTCCATCTCAGCATACTGCATCCACGTTGTGGGACACTGCATGCACTGCATTGGCACTGCATCCACGTTCAGGGAAACTGTAGGTGGCAATGCAACCACTGTAGGTTCACCGCATCCACCTTCATGGGCACTGCATCCTCTGACAAAACATACTGCATACACCTTGTGAGACACTGCATCCACCGAATGAACCCTGAATCCACATTCCAGCACAATGCCGGGGGCCCTGCAACCACTGGAGGGACACTGCAACCGCCTTCATGTGCACTGCATCCTCCGTCACAATATACTGCAAAAACCTTTAGGTACACTGCCTCCACTGCATGGGCACTGTGTTCACATTCAGGGACACAAGGCAGCACTGCAAACCCTGAATGGACACTGCTTCCAGCTGATGTTGAAATGCAGGCGCACTGCAATCACTGCACCCACTGCATGTTCACTGCATCCACATTCAGGGACACAGCAGGCTGCACTGCAACCACTGCCGTATCACTGCATCCACCTTTATGGGCACTGCATCGTCTGTCACAACATACTGCATGCACCTTGTGGGACAGTGCATCCAAAGCCTGGGCACTGCATCCACATTCAAGAAAATGCAGGGTCACAGCAACCACTGCAGGGACACTGCATCCTGATGATGTGGCACTGCAGGTGCACTGCAATGGCTGCAGGATCATTGCATCGTCCTTCATGGGCACTGAATCTTACTTCACAGCACACTGCACCCCCCTGGTTCACACTGCAGAATTGCATGGGCACTGCATCCACATTCAGAGACATGGTAAGGGGCTCTGCAACCACTGCAGCTACACAGCATCCAGCAGAAGTGGCTCTGCAGGCGCACTGAAATTATTGAAGTTTCACTGCATACACTGCTCTGGAACTGCATCAATATTCCTGGAACATGCCGTTGGCACTGCAAGCACTGTAGGGACACTGCATCCACCTTCATGTGGACTGCATCATCGTTCACAACATACTGCATGCACCTTGTGGGACACTGCATCCAATGCCTGGGCACTGCATCCATGTTGTCGGACAATGCATTGGGCACTGCAACCACTGCAGGGACACTGCATACAGCTGAAGTCGCACTGCAGGCGCACTGCAGTCAGCACAGTCACACTGCATCCACCTCTGTGGGCACTGACTCTTCCAGCACAACATACGACATCCACCTTGTGGGACACTGCATCTACTGCATGGGCAGTGCATCCAAATTCATTGAACTGTAGGGGACACTGCCACCACAGCCGGATCACAGCATCCAGCTTCATGGGCCCTGCATCCCCCAAACAACATACTGCATCCATCTTGTTGGACACTGCATCCACTGACTAGGCACTGCATCCACATTCCAGGACAATGCAGGGGCACTGCACCCACTGCAGTGACACTGCATCCAGCTGAAGTGGCACTGAATGTGTACTGCAATCAATGTAGGCTCACTGCATCCAACAAATTGGCAGTGCATTCTCTGTCACAAGATACGGCAAGCAACTTTTGGTACTCTGCATTCACTGCATGGGCACTGCATCCACATTCAGGGACACAGAACGGCGCACTGCAACCACTGCAGGGACACTGCAGCAAGCTGAAGTGGCACTGCAAGTTCACTGCAATAACTGCAGTATCACTGTATCGTCCTTCATGGGCACTGAGTCATGCTTCACAACACACTGCATCCACCTTGAGTCACACTGCAGACACTGCATGGGCACCACATCCACATTCAGGGAGATGGCATGGGGCTCTGCAACCACTGCAGCTACACTGCATCCAGCTGATGTGGCACTGCAGGCTCACTGCAATCACTGCAGGATCACTGCATCCACTGCCTCAACATTTCAGGACAATCCCGGGGGCACTGCAACCACGGTAGGGTAACTGCTCCCCCACTCATGGGCACTGCATCCTCCATCACAACATACTGCATAAACCTTTAGGTACACTGCATCCACTGCATGGGCACTGCATTCACCTTCAGCGACACAGAAGGCGGCATGGCAACCCCAGCAGGGACACTGCCTCCATCTGATGTGGAAATGCAGGCACACTGCAATCACTGCAGGATCACTGCATCCACTGCATGGTCAGAGCACGCACATTCAGGGACACAGCAGGGTGCACTGCAACCACTGCCGGATCACAGCATCCAACCTAATGGGCACTGCATCCTCCATCACAACATACTGCATGCACCTTCTGAGACACTGTATCCAATGCCTGGGCACTGCATCCACGTTCTCAGACAATGCATTGCACACTGCAACCACTGCAGGGATACTGCATACAGCTGAAGTCGACCTGCAGACGCACTGCATTCAGCACAGGCTCCCTGCATCCACCTCCGTGGGCACTGCATCTTCCATCACAACATACGACATCCACCTTGTGGGACACTGCAACTACTTTATGGGCACTACATCCACATTCAGGGAACTGTAGGGGTAACTGCAACCACTGCAGCATCACTTCATCCAGCTTCATGGGCACTGCATCCTCCATCACAACATACTGTGTCCACCTTGTGGGACACTGCATCCACCTCATGACTACTGCATGCACATTCCTGGACAATGTGGGGGGCACTGCAAGCACTGCAGGGACACTGCATCCGCCTTCATGAGAACTCCATCATCCATCATAACATATTACATCCACCTTGTGGGACACTGAATCCACTGCCTGGGCACTCCATTAATGTTCCCGGACAATGCAGGGGGCACTGCAACCACTGCAGGGACACTCCATCCAGCTGAAGTGGCACTGAAGGCATACTGCAATCACTGAAGGCTCACTGCTTCCAACTCGTGGGCACTGCATCCTCTGTCACAACATACGTCAACCAACTTTTGGTACTCTGCATCCACTGCATGGGCACTGCATCCCACATTCAGGGACACAGAACGGGGCACTGCAACCACTGCAGGGACACTGCAGCCAGCTGAAAGGGCACTGCATGTGCACTTCAATGACAGCAGGATCACTGCATCTTCCTTCATGATCACCAAATCCTATATCAAATCAAAAGACATTGCCATGAGGGACACTGCATCCACTGCATGAGCACTGCATCCACATTCATGTAAACTGCAGAGGGCACTACAACCACTGCAAGATCACTGCATCCACCTTCATGGGCCCTGCATCCTCTGTCAGAAAATACTGCATCCAAATTGCAGGAAGCTGCATCCACTGCATGGGCACTGCATCCACGTTCAGGGACAGTGCAGTTGGCTCTGCAACCACAGAAGCCACACGGCATCCAGCTGAAGTGGCACTGCAGGGGCAGTACAATCACTGCAGCATCACTGCATCTACCCACATGGGCACTGCATCCTCCATCACAAAATACTGCATGCACATTATGGGAGACTGCATCCACTGCATGACCCCTACATCCATATTACAGGAGAATGTCAGGGGCACTGCAACCACTGCAGGGACACTGCATCCACTGCATATTCACAGCATCCACATTCAGGGACACAGCAGTGTGCACTGCAACCACTGAAGGGACAATGCATCCAGATGAAGTGTCACTGCAGGTGCACTGCAATGACTGAAGGATTACTGCATCATCCTTCAGGGGCACTGAATCCTACTTCACAACATATTGCATTCACCTTGAGTCACACTGCAGACACTGCATGGGCACAGCATCCACATTCAGGGACATGGCAGGCGGCTCTGCAACCACTGTAGCCTCACTGAATCCGGGTGAAGTGGCACTGAGGGTGCACTGCAATCACTGAAGATTCACTGGATCCACTACATAGACACTGCATCAACATTTCAGGACAATGCGGGGGGCACTGCAGGGACACTGCATCCACCTTCATGAGAACTGCATCATCCGTCATAAGATACTCCATCCACCTTGTGGGACACTGCATCCACTGCCTAGGCACTGCAACCACATTCCCAGACAATGCAGGGGGCACTACCATCAATGCAGGTCACTGCATTCACCTTCATCGGCACTGCATACTACAACACACCACAATGCCTCCACATTTTGGGACACTGCCTCCACTGCAGGAGCACTGCATCCACATTCCTGGACAATGTTGGGGGCACTGCAAGCACTGGAGGGACACTGCGTCCACCTTCATGGGCACTGCATCATCCATCACAACATACTGAATAAAGTCATAGCTGCACTGCATCCACTGAATGGGCACTGGATTCACGTTCAGGAACACAGAAGGTGGCACTTCAACCCCTGTAGGGACACTGCTTACAGCTGATGTGGAAATGCAGGCGCACTGCAATCACTGCAGGATCACTGCATCCACTGCATGTTCACAGCATCCACATTCAAGGACACTGCAGGGTGCACTGCAGGGACATTGCATCCAGCTGAAGTGGCAATGAAGGTGTACAGCAATGACTGCCAGCTCACTGCATCCAACTCACGGGCACTGCATCCTCTGTCACAACATACAGCAACCAACGTTTGGTAGTCTGCATCCACTGCATGGGCACTGCATCCACACTCAGGGACACAGAACGGGGCACTGCAACCACTGCAGGGACACTGCAGCCAGCTGAAGTGGCACTGCAGGTGCACAGCAATGACTGCAGGATCACTGCATCATACTTCATGGGCACTTAATCCTGCTTCACAACATACTGCTTCCACCTTGAGTCACACTGCAGACACTGCATGGGCACAACATCCGCCTTCAGGGACATGGCCGGGGGCTCTGCAACCACTGCAGCTACACTGCATCCAGCTGAAGTGGTACTCAAGGTGTACTGCAATCACTGCCGGCTCACTGCATCCAACTTGTGGGCACTGCATCCTTTGTCCCAACATACGGCAAGCAACTTTTGGTACTCTGCATCCACTGCATGGGCACTGCATCCACATTCAGTGACACAGAACGGGGCACTGCAACTATTGCAGGGATGCTGCAGACCACTGAAGTGGCACTGCAGGTGCACTACAATGACAGCAGGATCACTGCATTGTAATTCATGATCACTGAATCCTCCACAACGTCATAAGGCATCCACCTTGAGGGACACTGCATCCACTGCATGAGCACTGCATGCACATTCAGGTAGACTGCAGGGGGCACTGCTACCACTGCAGGATCACTGCATCCACTTTCGTGGACACTGCATCCTCCGTCACAGCATGCTGCATGCACATTGTGGGAAACTGCATCCACTGGATGGAGAATGCATCCACGTTCATGGACACTGCAGTTGTCTCTGCAACCACTGCAGCAACACTGCATCCATGTGAAGTCTCCCTCAAGCACACTGCAATCACTTTATGATCACTGCATCTACCTTCGTGGGCATTGCATCCTACGTCACAGAAACCGCATCCACTTTGTGGGACACTGCATGCACTGCATGGGCACTGCATACACATTCAGGGAAACTGTAGGGGGCACTGCAGCAACTGCGGTTTCACCATGCACCATCATGGGCACTGCATCCTCCGACAAAACATAATGCATCCCCCTTGTGAGACACTGCATCCACTGCATGACCCCTGTATCCACATTCAAGCACAATGCCCGGGGATCTGCAACCACTTCAGGGACACTGCCTATGCCTTCATGCACACTGCATCCTCTGTCACAACATACTGCATAAAACTATAGGGACACTTCCTCCACTGCATGGGCACTGCATTCATCTTCAGGGAAACAAAGGTGGCACTGCTACCACTGCAGCAACACTGCTTCCTGCTGATGAGGAAATGCAGGCACATTGCCATCACTGCAGGATCACTGCATCCACTGCACGTTCACAGCATCCACATTCAGGGACACAGCATGCTGCACTGCAACCACTGCAGTTACACTGCATCCGGATGAAGTGGCACTGCAGGTGACTGCAATGACTGCAGGATCACTGCATCGTCCTTCATGGGCACAGAATCTTGCTTCACATCATACTGCGTCCAGCTTGAGTCACACTGAAGACGTTGCATGGGCTCAGCATCCACATGAAGTGACATGGCAGGGGGATTTGCAACCACTGCAGCTACACTGCATTCAGCTGAAGTGGCACTGCAGGTGCACTGCAATCACTGACGATTCACTGCATCCACTGCATAGACACTGCATCAACATTTCAGGACAATGCTGGGGGCACTTCAACAACTGGAGGGACACTGCATCCCCATTCATGGGAACTGTATCCTCCGTCACAACATACTGCATAAACCTTTAGGTACACTGCCTCCACTGCATGGGCAGTGTCTTCACCTTCATCGACACAGAAGGCAGCAGTGCAACCCCTGCAGGGACACTGCTTACAGCTGATGTGGAAATGCAGGTGCACTGCAATCACTGCAGGATCACTGCATCCACTGCATGTTCTGAGTATGCAAATTCAGGAACACAGCAGGGTGCACTGCAACCGCTGCCGGATCATTGTATCCACGCTCATGGGCACTGCATCCTCCATCACAACATACTGCATGCACCATGTGGGACACTGCCTCCAATGACTGGGCACTGCAACGACGTTCTCGGACAATGCAGTGTGCACTGCAACCACTTCAGGGAAACAGCATCCACCTTCCTGGGCACTGCATCCTCCACCACAACATACTGCATATAACTTTGTGTACACTGCATCCACTGCATGGGCACTGCATTCACCTTCAGGGACACAGAAGGCGGCACTGCAACTACTGCAGCAACACTGCATCCAGCTGAAGTCGCACTGCAGGTGCACTGCCATCACTGTAGGATCAATGAATTCACCTTCATTCGCACTGCATACTACAACACACCACAATAACACCAAATTGTGGGACACTGCACCCACTGCATGAGCACTGCATCCACATTTCAGGACAATGCAAGGGGCATTGCAACCTCTGCAGGGACACTGCATCCAGCTGAGGTTGCAATAAAGGCGTACTGCAATCACTGCTGGCTCACTGCATCCAACTCGTTGGCACTGCATCCTCTGTCACAACATACAGCAGGCAAATTTTGGTACTCTGCATCCACTGCATGGGCAGTGCATCCACACTCAGGGACACATGACGGGGCACTGCAACCACTGCAGGGACACTGCAGCCAGCTGAAGTGGCACTGCAAGTTCACTGCAATGATTCAAGGATCACTGCATCCTTCATGATCACTGAATCCTCCAACACATCATAAGGCATCCACCTTGAGGGACACAGCATCCGCTGCATGAGCACTGCATACACATTCAGGTAAACTGCAGGGGGAACTGCAACCACTGCAGGATCACTGCATCCACCTTCATTGGCACTGCATCCTCCGTCACAACATACTGCATGCACATTGTGGGACACTGCATCCAATGCCTGGCCACTGCATCCACGTTTTTGGAAAATGCAGTTGGCACTGCAACCACTGCAGGGACACTGCATACAGCTGAAGTCACACTGCAGGCACACTGCAGTCATTATAGGCTGACTTCATCCACCTCGTGGGCACTGCATCTTGCATCACAACATACGACATCCACAATGTGGGACACTGCAACTACTGCATGGGCTCTGCATCCACATTCAGGGAACTGTAGGGGGCACTGCAACCACTGCAGCATCACTGCATCCACCTTCATGGGCCCTGAATCCTCCATCACATCAGACTGCATCCATCTTGTGGGACACTGCATCCACTGCATGTCTACTGCATCCACATTCCCAGACAATGCGGGGGCACTGCAAGCACTGCACGGACACTGCATCCACCTTCATGAGAACTGCATCATCCGTCATACCATACTGCATCCAGCTTGTGGGACAATGCATCCACTGCCTGAGCACTGCATCCACATTCCCGGACAATGCAGGGGGCACTGCAACCATGCAGGAACACTGCATACTGCTGAAGTGGCACTGCAGCACACTTCCATCCCTGCAGGATCACTGCATTCACCTTCATTGGCACTGCATACTACAACACACCACAATGCCTCCACATTGTGGGACACTGCATCCACTGCATGAGCACTGTATCCACATTCCAGGACAATGCAGGGGGCATTGCAACCACTGCAGGGACACTGCATCCAGCTGAAGTGGCACTGATGGCGTACAGCAATCACTGCCGGCTCACTGCATCCAATTCCAGGTCTCTGCATCCTCTGTCATAACATATGGCAACCAATTTTTGGTACTCTGCATCCACTGCATGGGCACTGCATCCACATTCAGGGACACAGAACGGGGCACTGCCACCACTGCAGGGACACTGCAGCCATCTGAAGTGACACTGCATGTGCACTGTATTTACTGCAGGATCACTGCATCCTCCTTCATGATCACTAAATCCTCCATAACAGCATAAAGCATCCAACCAGAGGGAAACTGCATCACTTAATGAGCACTGCATCCACATCCAGATAAACTGCATGGGGCACTGCAACCACTGCAGGATCACTGCATGCACCTTTGTGGGCACTGCATCCTCCGTCACAACATATTGCATGCACATTTTGGGACACTGCATCCACTGCATGGGGACTGTGTCTACGTTCAGGGACACTGCAGTTGGCTCATCAACCACTGCAGCAACACTGCATCCAGCTGAATTGGCACTGCAAGCACGCTGCAATCACTTAAGGCTCACGGCCTCCACCTTCGTGCGCACTGCATCCTCCGTGACAGCATACCTCATCCACCTTGTGGGACTCTGCATGCACTGCATGGGCACTGCATCCAAATTCATGGAAACTCTAGGGGGCATTGCAACCATTGCAGGTTCACTGCATCCATCTTCATTGGCACTGTATCCTTCAACAAAACATACTGCAGCCTCTTTGTCAGACACTTCATCCTCTGCATGACACCTGCATCCACATTACAGAACAATGACGGGGGCCCTGCAACAACTGCAGGATCACTGCATCCCCCTTCATGGGCACTGCATCCTGTGTCACAACATACTGCATAGACATTTAGGTACACTGCATCCACTGCATGGGCGCTGCATTCACCTTCAGCAACACCAAAGGCGACACGACAAGCCTGCTGGGACACTGCTTCCAGCTGATGTGGAAATGCAGGTGCATTGCAATCACTGCAGGATCAGTGCATCCACTGCATGTTCAGAGCATACACATTCAGGGACACAGCAGGGTGCACTGCAACCACTGGTGGATCACTGAATCCACCCTCACGGGCACTGCATCTTCCGCCACAACATACTGTATGCACCTTGTGGGACACTGCATCCAATGCCTGGGCACTGCATCCACGTTCTCGGACAATGCATTGGGCACTTCAACCGCTGCAGGGACACTGCATACAGCAGAAGTCGCACTGCAGGCACACTGCATTCAGCACAGGCTCACTGCATCCACATCCGTGGGCACTGCATCTTCCATGACAACATATGACATCCACCTTGTGGGACACTGCAACTACTGCATGGGCACTGCATCCACATTCAGGAAACTGTAGGGGCACTGCAACTACTGCAGCATCACTGCATCCACCATCATGGGCCCTGCATCCTCCGTCACAACATACTTCATGCACATTTTGGGACACTGCATCCACTGTATGGGGTCTGCATCCATGTTCAGGGACACTACAGTTGGCTCTGCAACCACTGCAGCAACACTGCATCCAGCTGAAGTGGCCCTGCAAGTACACTGAAATCACTTCAGGCTCACTGCAACCACCTTCGTGGGCACTGCATCCTCTGTCACAACATACTGCATACGCCTTGTGAGACACTGCGTGCACTGCATGTGCACTGCATCCACATTCAGGGAAACTGTAGGTGGCACAGCAACCACTGCAGGTTAACCGCATACACCTTCATGGGCACTGCATCCTCTGACAAAACATACAGCATACGCCTTGTGAGACACCACATCCATTGCATGACCCCTGCATACACATTCCAGCACAATGCCGGGGGCCCTGCAACCACTGCAGGGACACTGCAGCTACCTGAAGTGGCACTGCAAGTTCACAGCAATGACTGCAGGAACACTGCATCCTCCTTCAAGTTCTCTGAATCCTCCAACACATCATAAGGCATCCACATTGAGGGACACTGCATCTGCCACATGAGCACTGCATCCACATTCAGGTAAACTGCAGGGGGCACTTCAACAACTGCAGGATCACTTCATCCACCTTCATGGGCCCTGCATCCTACATCACCACATACTGCATCCACCTTGTGGGACACTGAATCCATTGCATGACCCCTGCATCCACATTCCAGCACAATGCCGGGGGCCCTGCAACCACTGCAGGGACACTGCCTCTGCCTTCATGTGCACTGCATCCTCCATCACAACATACTGCATAAACCTTTATGTACACTGCCTCCACAGCATGGGTACTGCATTAACATTCAGGGACACAGAATGCGGCACTGCAACCCCTGCAGCAACACTGGTTCCAGCTGATGAGGAAATGCAGGTGCACTGCAATCAGTGAAGGATAACTGCATCCAGTGCATGTTCACAGCATTCACATTCAGGGAAACAGCAGTGTGCACTGCTACCACTGAAGGGACACTGCATCCAGAGTAAGTGGCTCTGCAGGTGCACTGCCATGACTGCAGGATCACTGCATCGTCCTTCATGGGCACTGAATCTTGCTTCACAACATACTGCATCCACCTTGATTCACACTGCAGACACTGCATGGGCACAGCATCCACATTCAGGGACATGGGAGGGGACTCTGCAACCACTGCATCTACAATGCATCCAGCTGATGTGGCACTGCAGGTGCACTGCCATCAGTGAAGGTTCACTGCATCCACTGCATAGGCATTGCATCACCCTTTCCAGACAATGCCGGGGGCATTTCAACTATTGGAGGGACACTGCTTCCCTCTTCATGGGCACTGCATCCTCCGTCACAACTTACTGCATAAACCTTTAGGTGCACTGCATCCACTGCATGGGCACTGCATTCACCTTCAGCGACAGAGAAGGTGGCACTGCAATCCCTGCAGGGTCACTGGTTTCAGGTGATGTGGAAATGAAGGCGCACTGTAATCACTGCAGGATCACTGCATCCACTGCATATTCAGAGCATGCACATTCATGGACACAGCAGGGTGCACTGCAACCACTGCCGGATCACTGCATCCACCCTCATGGGCACTGCATCCTCCATCACAACACACTGCATGCACCATGTGGGACACTGCATCCAATGCCTGGGCACTGCATCCAAGTTCTTGGACAATGCAGTGGGCACTGGAACCACTGCAGGGATACTGCATCCACGTTCATGGGCACTGCATCCTCCATCACAAAGTACTGCATAAACCTTTGTGTACACTGCATCCATTGCATGGGCACTGCATCCAAATTTCCGGACAATGCAGCAGGCACTGCAAACGGTGGAGCAACAATACATCCAGCAGAAGTGGCACTGCAGGCACACTTCCATCACTGCAGGATCGCTGCATTCACCTTCATCAGCACTGCATACTGCAACAGACTGCAATGCCTCCACATTTTGGGACACTGCATCCACTGCATCAGCACTGAATCCACATTCCAGGACAAAGCAGGGGGAATTGCAACCACTGCAGGACACTGCATCCAGCTGAAGTGGCACTGCAAGCGCACTGCAATCACTTCAGGCTCACTGCCTCCACCTTCGTGGGCACTGCATCCTCCGTCACAGCATACCACATCCAAATTTTGGGACACTGCATGTACTGCATGGGCAATGCATCCACATTCAGGGAAACTGTAGGGGGCACTGCAACGAGTGCTGGTTCACTGCATCCACCTTCATGGGCACTGCATCCTCTGACAAAACATACGGCATTCACCTTGTGAGACACTGTATCCACTGCATGACCCCTGTATCCACATACCAGGACAATACCTGGGGCAGTGCAACCAATGCAGGGACACTGCATCCTGATGAACTGGCCCAGCAGGTGCACTGCAATGACTGCAGGATCACTACATCATCCTTAATGGGCACTGAGTCCTACTTCACAACCTACTTCATGCACCTTTATTCACACTGCAGACCCTGCATTGGCACAGCATCCACATTCAGAGACATGGCAGGGGGCTCCGCAACCACTGAAGCTACACTGCATCCAGCTGAAGTGGCACTGCAGGCGCACTGCAATCACTGAAGATTCACTGCATCCACTGCATAGGCACTGCCTCAAGAATTCAGGACAGTGCCGGGGAAACTGCAACCACTGCAGGGACACTGCATCCGCCATCATATGCATGGCATACTGCGTCACAACATACTGCATAAACCTTTAAATACACTGCATCCACTGCATGGGCACTGCATTCACGTTCAGGGACACCGAAGGCAGCACTGCAACCCCTGCAGGGACACCGCTTCCAGCTGATGTGGAAAGGCAGGCGCTCTGCAATCACTGCAAGATCACTGCATCCACTCCATGTTCAGAGCATGCACATTCAGGGACACAGCAGGGTGCAGTGCAACCAATGCTGGATCACTGCATCCACCTTCATGGGCACTGCATCCTCTGTCACAACATACTGCATGCACCTGTGGGACAAATCATCCAATGCCTGGGCACTGCATCCACGTTGTCGGACAATGCAGTCAGAACTGCCACCACTGCAGGGACACTGCATACAGTTGAAGTCGCATTGCAGGTGCACTGCATTCAGCACAGGCTCACTGCATCAACCTCCGTGGGCACTGCATCATCCGTCATAACATACTGCATCCACCTTGTTGGACACTGCATCCACTGCCTGGCCACTGCATCCACATTCCCAGACATTGCAGGGCTCACTGCCACCACTGCAGAAACACGGCATACAGCTAAAGTGGCACTGCAAACACACTGCCATCACTGCAGGATCACTGCATTCACCTCTATAGGCACTGAATAGTACAACACACCACAATGCCTCCACATTGTGGGACACTGCATCCACTGCATGAGCACTGCATCCACAATCCATTACAATGCAGGGGGCACTGCAACCACTGCAGTGACACTGTATCCAGCTGAAATGGCACTGAGTGCGTACAGCAATTACTGCTGGATCAATGCATCCAACTCATGGGCATTGCATCCTCTGTCACAACATACGGCAACCAACTTTTGGTACTAGCATCCACTGCCCTGGCACTGCATGCACATTCAGGGACACAGGACAGTGCACTTCAACCACAGTAGAGACACTGCAGCCAGCTGAAGTGGCAGTGCAAGTTCACTGCAAAGACTGCAGGATCACTGCATCCTCCTTCAGGATCACTGAATCCTCCAACACTTCATAAGGCATCCACATTGAGGCACACTGCATCCATTGCATGAGCACCACATCCACATTCAGGTAAACTGCAGGGGGCACTGCAATCACTGCAGGATCATTGCATCAACCTTCATGGGCACTGCATTCTCCGTCACAACATACTGCATGCACATTTTGGGACACTACATCCACTACATGGGGACTGCATCCACGTTCAGGGACACTGCAGTTGGCTCTGCAACCACTGCAGCAACACTGCATCCAGCTGATGTGGCACTGCAATCACTGCAGGCTTACTGTGTCCACGTTCGTGGGCACTGCATCCTCCATCACAGCATACAGCATCGACCTAGTGGGACTCTGCATGCACTGCATGGGCACTGCATCCACATTCAAGGAAACTGTAGGGGGCACTGCAACCACTGTAGGTTCACCACATCCACCTTCATGGGTACTGAATCCTCTGAAAAAACATACTGCATCCACCTTGTGAGACACTGCATCCACTGCATGGCCTCTGCATCCACATTCCATCACAATGATGGTGGCCCTGCCACCACTGGAGGGACACTGCATCCGCCTTCATGCACACTGCATTCTCCGTCACAACATACTGCATAAACCTTTAGGGACACTGCCTCCACTGCATGGGCACTGCATTCCCCTTCAGGGACACAGAAGTTGGTGCTGCAACCACTGCAGCAACACTGCTTCCAGCTGATAAGGAAATGCATGCGCACTTCAATCACTGCAGGATCACTGTATCCACTGCATGTTCACAGCATCCACATTCAGGGACACAGCAGGGTGCACTGCAACCAATGCAGATACATTGCATCCAGATGAAGTGGCACTGCAGGTGCACTGCAATGACTGCCAGATCACTACATCCACATTCATGGGCACTGCATCCTCTGTCACATCATACTGCATGCACCTTGTGGGACACTGCATCCAATGGCTGGGCACTGCATCCACGTTCTCGGACAATGCAGTGCACCTTGCAACCCCTCCAAGGACACTGCATACAGCTGAAGTGGCACTGCAAGTGCACTGCAATCACTGAAGATTCACTGCATCCACTGTACTGGCACTGCATCAAAATTTGAGGACAATGCCGGGGCCACTGCAACGACTGCCAGGACACTGCATCCGCCTTCATGGGCACTGCATCCTCCGTTACAACATACTGCATAAACCTTTAGGTGCACTGCATCCACTGCCTGGGCACTGCATTCATATTCAGGGACACAGAACTTGGAACTGCAACCCCTGCAGGGTCACTGCTTCCAGCTGATGTGGAAATGCAGGTGCACTGCCATCACTGCAGGATCACTGCATCCACTGCATGTTCACAGCATCCACATTCAGGGGCACAGCAGGGTGCACTGCAACCACTGCCGGATCACTGCTTCCACCTTCATGGGCACTGCATCCTCTGTCAAAACATACTGCATGCACCATGTGGGACATACTTCCACTGCATGGGCACTGCATCCACATTCAGGGACAATGCAGGGGGAACTGCAACCACTGCATCCAGATGAAGTTGCACTGCAGGTGCACTGCAATGATTGTAGGATCACTGCATCTTCCTTCATTGGCACTGAATCCTACTTCATAACATACTGCCTACGCCTTGAGTCACACTGCAGACCCTGCATGGCCTCAGCATCCACATTTAGGGACATGACAGGGGTCTTGCAATCACTGAAGTTACACTGCATACAGCTGAAGTGGCACTGCAGGCTCAATGAAATCACAGAAGATTCACTGCATCCACGGGATTGGCACTGCATCAACATTTCAGGACAATTCTTGGGGAACTTCCACCTCTGCAGGGACACTTCATCCGCCCTCCTGGACACTGCATCCTCCGTCACAACATACTGCATAAACCTTTAGGTACACTGCATCCACTGCATGGGCACTGAATTCACCTTCAGGGACACAGAGGTCGGCACTGCAACCCATGCAGGGACACTGCTTCCAGCTGATGAGGAAATGCAGGTGCACTGCAATCACCGCAGGGTCACTGCATCCACCTTCATGGGCACTGCATCCTCTGTCACAACATACTGCATGCACCCGTTGGGACACTGCATCCAATGCCTGGGCACTGCATCCACATTCAGGAAAACTGAAGGGGGCACTGAAACCACTGCAGGGACACTGCAGCCAGCTGAAATGGCACTGCAGGTGCACTGCAATGACTGAAGGATCACTGCATCCTCCTTCATGATCACTGCATCCTCCATGACAACATAAGGCATCCACTTTGAGGGACACTGCATCCACTGCATGAGCACTGCATCCACATTCAGGTAAACGGCAGGGATCACTGCAACCACTGCAGGATCACTGCATCCACCTTCATGGGCACTGCATCCTCCGTTACAACATACTGCATGCATATTATGGGACACTGCATCCACTGTATGGGCACTGCATCCATGTTCAGGGACACTGCACTAGGCTCTGCAACCACTGCAGCAACACGGCATCCTGCTGAAGTGGCATGGAATTCACACAGCAGACACTGCAGACTCACTGCATCCATCTTCATGGGCACTGCATCATCCATCACAACATACTGCATCCACCTTGTGGGACACTGCATGCACTGCAGGGGCACTGCATCCACATTACAGGACAATACAGGGAGCAGTGCAACCACTGGGGTGACACTGCATCCACCTTCCTGGGAAATGCATCCTCCATCACAACATACTACATAAACCTTTAGGTACACTAAATCCACTGCATTGGCACTGCATTCACCTTCAGGGACATAGAAGGTGGCACTACATCCCCTTCAGGGACACTGCTTCCAGATGATGTGGAAATGCAGGCTCACTTTAATCAGAGCAGGATCACTGCATACACCATCATGGGCCCTGCATCCTCCATCACAACATACACCATCCACCTTGTGGCACACTGCATCGACTGCATGACTACTGCATCCACGTTGCTGGACAATGCTGGGGGCATGGCAACCATTGCAGGGACACTGCAGAGCGCTGAAGTAGTAGTGCAGGTGCACTGCAATGACAGCAGGATCACTGCATCCTCATTCATGATCATTGAATCGTCCATCACAACTTAAAGCATCCACATTGAGGGACACTGCATCCAATGCATGACCACTGCATCCACATTCCAGCACAATGCCGGGGGTCCGGCAACCACTGCAGGGAGAGTGCATCCGCCTTCTTGCGCACTGCATCATCCGTCACAACATACTGCATAAACCTTTAGGTACACTGCATCCACTGCATTGGCACTGCATTCAGGTTCAGTCACACAGAAGGTGGCATTGAAACACCTGCAGGGACACTCTTCCAGCTGATGTGGAAATGCAGATGCACTGCAATCACTGCAGGATCACTGCATCCTATGCATTTTCAGAGCATGCACATTCAGGGACACAGCAGGGTGCACTGCAAAAACTGCTGGATCAATGCATCCACATTCATGGGCACTGCATCCTCCGTCACAACATACTGCATGCACCATTTGGGACACTGCATCCAATGCCTGGGCCCTGCATCCACGTTCTCGGACAATGCAGTGTGCAACGCAAGCACTGCCGGGATACAGCATATATCTGACGTCGTACTGCAGGGTCACTTCATTCAGCACAGTCTCACTGCATGCAACTTCTTGGCACTGCATCTTCCATCAAAACATATGACATCCACCTTGTGGGACACTGCAACTACTGCATGGGCACTGCGTCCACATTCAGGGAACTCTACGGGGTATTGCAACCACTGCAGCATCACTGCATCCACCTTCAAGGGCCCTGCATCCTCCATCACAACATACTGAATCCATCTTGTGGGACACTGCATCCACTGCATGACTACTGCATCCACATTCCCGGACAAAGCGGGGGGCACTGAAGCACTGTAGGGACTAACAGAGCTAACGCCTGTTGCCAATCTTCCTCTTCTTTCTGCTTGAGGGAGAGCAGGCCCGAGGTAACACCTGTGCCCCACTTCCTCGATCTTGTGGACGGGATGCCGCCACAGCCCGGTGTGAGGAGCGGTGGAGGTCCACACCTGGGATCTGAACCCGAGGACCCCAGGCTGCCGAAGCTGAGTGCAGGAGCTTAACCACTATGCTGCCGGGCCACCGTCCCCTGTCAAAGCTTTTAATAAAGCACGAGACGTGTTCCTCGATAGACCCAAACGTCTTTTAGTTTCCGTATCCTCACAAACCCAAAGTAGATAAACTTCTATTTAGCCACTCACGTCTCAGGTTCTATCTTACTCGGAAATGATCTACATCATCAAGGAAATTGTTTTTGTCTTAAGTTTGGCACCCGAGCTAACGACTGTTGCCAATCTTCCGTTTTTGTTTTTTCCCCCCTCCCGATTTTTCTCCCCAAATCCCCCCCATGACATAGTTGTCTATCTTAGTTGAGGGCCCTTCTAGTTGTGACATGTGGGACGCCGCCTCCACACGGCCCAACGAGCGGTGCTGTGTCCGTGCCCGGGATCTGAACGGGCAAAACCCTGGGCCGTGTGAACTTAACCACTCGGCCACGGGGCTGCCCCTGTCCGTGGACTTTTTTATCACCTGATTTCACCTTGCAAAACTTCAAAGCTTCAAGTTATCAGAGAGGTTTGGGAAGTTGTTTCTATTTATTTAATTAATTTATTTTTCGAGGAAGACGAGCCCCGAGCTGACACCTGCTGCCAATTCTCCTCTTTTTGCCCCGGGAGAGTGGTCCCGAGCTAACATCCGTGCCCATCCTCCTCCCCTTGATAGGCGGGACGCCGACCACAGCGTGGCTCGCCAAGCGGCGCCACGTCCGCACCCCGGATCCGAACCGGCGAACCCCTGGCCGACAAAATGGAACGTGCGAACTTAACTGCTGTGCCGCCGGGCTGGCCCTTCGGGAAGTTCTTTTCAGGACACAGGCCATAAACTAGAATCACCGCTACAGGTTTATCGGAGCGACATCAGCGTTCGTGGTGGATTGAGTCGTCCCCTCTGTCTCTCCCCTCCAGGGGACAACCAAACGGACGTCTATCGACCCACCCACCAAGGATTCCCCCCGCATGGCACAGCAGGATGCCTGAGAGATCCACGCAGCCCTACAGCGGCAAGTCACATTCGCACAGTCAAAATTCAAGGGCAGAGACAAAACGTTAAGGTCAGCGAGAGGGAAGAGAATAACCGGCCCAGGAGCAACGGTGTGAACACGGAGAAGACGGGTCCTAGATGCCGGGGTCCCCGGAGCAGCGATTTCATCAGAGGCCCGCAAACGTCCACGATCTCCACATCACGTTTATGGCCGACTGCGTGTGTGGGTCCTTTGGAATCGACCAGGCTACCATCTGGGCCACTTTGGGACATCGTGTCCAGCTGCCCCGAGCGGTGGAGCTGTCGTTCGAGTGTAAGATGGGGCCCGTCCGGGGAGAGAATGGGGACGGGGAAAGGGAGGCCGCGGGAAGTCACAGAGTCTGAGGTGTTTGGGGGAGACCGACTCTTCTAAAGTGGAGGCGATAGAAGGAGAGCAGCAGGATTTTTGGATTTTTGTTCCCTCTGTTAGGTATCTGGGTCCGGAGGAGAGTGGGGCGGGGGGGGGTCGTGGTGGTGGTGGTGGTGGTGGTGGTGGCGGTGGTGGTGGTGGTGGGTGTGAGGCTGAGGCAGGGCTGGTGTTTCCTTTCCGGGTCAGGTGAAAGAGCTCCTCCAGTGGAGGTTTTTGGACAAGGGGTCTGGTCTGGCAGGATGGGAGGTTGCGGGTCGAGCCACAGGGGAATCTGTCGTAGCTCAGACTCGGGCCTTTGAAGAAATAGACAGAGAGAGGAGTTTTGCTCTGTCTGTCACCGCAGCCGGCACCTCAGCAGCAACAACAGAAGGCTTCCCGAATGAGTGAAGGGGCAGGAGCCAGTGTGCCCCGTGCCTCTCTCAGCCCTGCGCCGGCAGGGAAGGAAGCAGGCAGGCAGGCAGGCAGGCAGGCAGGCCTCAGGGCTACTCCCGTCCTACTGCCCGGTGGTCCCTGTCCCGGCCCCGCCCCCACTCTCCCCCTGACCCTCACCGCTCCCCAGCCCTCTTCTCAGCCAGAGAGGCGATGGGGGGCGGGGCGGTCCCAGAACAAGTTTCCTCTCATCCGCCATCATCTTGCCACCCTGACGACTTGGCCCGAGATCCGGCCTAGGCTGTACCCGTGTGTGGTTTTCCTGTGGACAAAGGGGCCGGTTCACCATTTCGGAGGAAACCCCTAGCCTTCCACTGCTGAGTCGAGTCGGTGGGACTCGCCAGCCTGGGAGGGGGGAGGGGGGAGGGGAGGTCAGGCCCATTCATTCCGACGGGCCTGGTGTCAGGGCTTCATTCAAGTGCAGGAAGCTCTCTCCCATGGCCTCGGGCTCTTTTCCATTGAACGGCTTTCTTCAATTTCCCCACCCTTAGGCCGCAGTCCGCCAAGGGCCGGGAGGCAGGGAGGGAAGATGTTGGGGCAGGGTGGCTGTCTGAGAAACTCGCCTCGTCTGGGGCAGAAAGAGTGCTCCCCTCCTTTCTCTAACCCTACTAGACTGCTTGAGGATCACGGACGGTTTGGCTCATCGATGAGCCCTGCGTTATGGGCCCGGCAAGCAAACTCCTAACTGGCAACCCGCTGATCTAGGCGTGTGTGGGTTTTTTGATCATTCACCTTCAAGTTCGCATGACATTGGTCCGTGTCCCCCGCCCCAGCTTCCCATGGGAAATCCTCCGTCTCTTTCCACAGACTCACTGGCGACTTCACACAGGGCCTGCCTCCTCCTCCTCCTCCTCCTCCTCCTCCTCCGAAGGAAGGAAGGAAGGAAGGAAGGGGCTGACCCCGTGGCCGAGCGGTTGAGTTTGCACGCTCCGCTTCAGCGGCCCGGGGCTTCGAAGGTTCGGATCCTGGGCTCGGACACGGTACCGCTCATCAAGCCACGCTGAGGTGGCGTCCCACACGGCAGAACCAGAGGGACCCTCAAAGAGAATATACAACTAGGTACTGGGGTGCTCTGGGGAGAAGAAGAAGAAGGAGGAGGAATAAAAAGAAAAGAAAAGATTGGCAATGAGCTCGGGTGCCGGTCTTTAAAAAAAAAAAAGAGGAAGAAAGATGGACAAACAGGAACGAATCCCACTGACGGCACCTCCAAATGGTGGGGGGTAGGGGGGTGGGGGGGTGGGGAGTGGCATCATCGGGCCAATGGTGACTCTGAGTCGTGATCCCGCGGTTGTGTTATTTGATATTTTATTGAATCGATTTATTATTTTATTTTTGAGGAAGATGAGCCCTGAGCGAACATCTGCCGCCAATCCTCCTCTGTCGGCCGAGGAAGACTGGCCCTGAGCTGACATCCGTGCCCATCCCCCTCTACTTTCCAGGTGGGACGCCTGCCACACCGTGGCTCGCCAAGTGGTGCCGGGTCCTGCGCCCGGGATCTGGACCGGCGAACCCGGGGCTGGCGGAGCAGAACGTGTGAACTTCACCGCCGCACCACCGGGCCGGCCCCCGGATTTGTTTTAAAAATCCAGTAAGGGGCTGGCCCCGTGGCCTAGTGGTTAAGTTCGCGCGCTCCGCTGCAGGCGGCCCAGTGTTTCATCGGTTCGGATCCCAGGCGCGGACACGGCACTGCTCATCAAACCACGCTGAGGCGGCGTCCCACATACCACCGCTAGAAGGACCCACAACGAAGAACACACAACTATGTACTGGGGGGCTTTGGGGAGAAAAAGGAAAGACAAAAAATAAAATCTTCAAAACTCCAATAAAACTTTGAGTGAAGACGACGAGGAGGATGTGAAACGTATCTCACGCCTCCGAGCCGAGCCGTCCACTTAGGAAGGGGGACGAGGACCCTTTGTAAGCGATGTCCCTTTTTAAGCACCATTCTAAACCACAGAACAGAACTCCCTCTCCTCGACCCGGAGCGAGGAGGTTCCTGGGTGTGTCAGAGAGGGCCACGTCCTCTGCAGCATGAACGAACCGCCAGGGTTCGGCCACAGGAAAGAATTTCTTCCTCTCCAGGGGGACTAAAAGTCACCGACGGCAGCGGGCGTAGGTGCTATCCTTCCCGTCCAGGAAAGGCAGGGAGAACTTCAGCCGTGAAGAGAAGGAGGTCTTCCTCACTCCCCGTTGTTTCGGGAGGGCCCCTTTGGCAGGGGAGTTTTGTCTCCTGATTTCAAGTCAGGAAGAAAAGGGAGAGAGAGAGAGAATGTCCTTCTCGTGCCAGGTCGGTCTGAGGGGGACCTCCTCTGGTTTCCTCCCTTCCCAGGGAAGGCCGTTCGCTCCTTCTTCTAGAAAAAGCTCCCAAAGCACCACCGCCCAGGATGGTCGACCTACGCCCATCGTCCCTCCTTTCCCAATCATTTCTACCGCGACAGAGGGACAGAGGCCCCGGCCCCATCCCCATCCCCACCCCCACCCCCATCGCCTGCCTCCTTGATGGCCAAAGGAGCTGCCTCTGAGAATGGAACGGGGCTTGGAAACCTTCTAGAGGGGTGACTCTCACCTGCCTGCCTGCTGGGAAAAGCACCACGCTGTCCATCGGACTGCTCTTTTGGGCAAACGTAGGCGTGCCACATAGCGATCGACAGCTATGGCGGGGGGGGCGGTGGCGTGGTGGTGCCCCGGATCCACGACACGGGACGGCTGCGGAGCACGACAGCCCTAAGACCTTGAGGGAGACGGGGTGGCGCGTGAATCCTTTCGGAACGAGAACGACAGGAAACGCTGACGGGGACGTGTTCTCGTCTCTTGAACACACCAACGCCTCGCACGGTGTCTGACCCGGGGTGCCTGTGACTTTTGTCATCAGAGACGATCCTCTCGACCGCCCCTCATGCTTTGGGGAAAAGGGGAGAGGGACTCGGTAGCACGGGAGAAGCCATCCATCCGCCCTTCCTTTCCGTCTTCACGGCTCCTTCTCGTGGAAAACGAGGAAGCCGTCCAGAGGAACGGAACACTGACCCGGGCCAAAGCGTGGCCCAGCCTGAGCCTCCAAAACCTTCTGCTAAGTGAGAGGTGCCAGACATCCAAGGCGACCTACGTTGTGATTCCACGCAGAGGAGAGAGCTAGAACGGTCCAACCCTAGAGGGCGACAGCAGATGGCTGCGGCGGCGGCGGCGGTGGCGGCGGCGGCGGCGGTGGCGGTGGTGGTGGTGGTCGTGGTGGGGCAGATCCGGGAGTGGGGCCGTTTTTTCTTTCGGAGGGAGGGGGTGGAAACGGAAACCTTCTGGAAATAGATAGCGGTGATGGATGCGCCACCTTGGGGAGAGAGACTCCCGAAGGCCACTGGCTTGTGCCCCGTGGAAAGGATGGATTCGGTGGGATGGGAATTCTACCTCCATGTAGAGCGTGTGGTAAACCA
>NC_060277.1:55660900-55666351 GCF_021613505.1 Equus quagga
GAGACCGACAGGGAGGGAGGGAGGGAGGGAGGGAGAGAGTCAAAACGGACAGAGGCCAAGGCCGAGGCCGAGGCCGAGGCAGTGAGCGAGTAAGTGATCGACCCTGGCCATAGGGATTCCTCAGAGGGCGTCTCTTGGCTCCCCAAACGAAGAATGTGTGTGGAGATCGAGAAAGATCACCGACCTAGGAGAACCAGCAAGACTTCCTCACCCGCAAGAGAGCCGCTGGGCCCCTGCCGTCCCTGCCACCGCCACCCCTACCCCTCGCCTTTGGCAGCAACGCCAACGAAAGGCAGGCAGACGAGTGGGAGAGTCGTGTGGTGGTGTCCCCCAAGGAAGGTGGGTCCATGCCGACGAGCGGTCGTCGGCGTGTGGAAAAGCCAGAGGCGGGCTGACTAGAAGGAGGGCGTCCTGGGGGAAGGGGCCAGGGTGTGAGGGAGAGAGGCAGGCCTGTTTCTCTTCCCCTGTTGGTCCCAAGTCAGGGGCCCAAAGGAGGAAAGCTGTCCGTTCCTTTCCGACTCGGACAGTTCGGGCGGGACCGACCGATCCCCGCGGTGGCGCGGTCGGGGCTTTCTGGACCAGAACCCCTCTCTCCGTCGCCTTTCGACCACACACACGCGTTAGAGGCCAAGAGAAAATGGATCGGGTCTCTCTGTCTCTCTCCCTAGAAAACAAGGGCCGGGGGCCGAGCCCGTGGACGAGCGGTCAAGTACGCGCCCCCCACCCCGACCCCCGGCTTCGACGGCCCAGGTTTTCACCGGTTCGGATCCTGGGCACAGCCCCAGACCCAGCATCGCCCTTCAAGCCACGCCGAGGCGGCGTCCCACATAGCAGAAACCCGAAAGACCTACCACTGGAAACTACAACTATGGACGGGATGGGACGGGACGGGACGGGACGGGACGGGGCGGGGCGGGGGTTGGGGGGGCGGCTTTGGGGAGAAGGAAGAAAGAAAAAATAAAAGAAACACAAGGACGGTCATCGCGATAGTTCTTTCCACTTCCATCCATATGTTAACAGGACCCAAGTTTCCCGACCTCCATTTGGATGTATGTTAACTAAATGGAGAAGCTATTCAAAGGACTCCTCTAAAGAAGTCCACGTTCTTCTTTCTAAATGATAATGAAAATCATTGTCACCACCGCTCTTCCGACCCTCCATGTCCAGACGGCCTCCCGCCCCTCCCCCATCCCCAACTCCCGCCACGCCCCGCCCCGCCCCACGCCGACCCCCGCCCCCGGCATTCTCCCCGCCCACCTTTCCCCTCTCCACTCCTACCCCCCCCCCCCCCCCCCCCCGGGACCCCCCCCCCCCCCGCCCCCCCACACACCCCCACCCCCATCCCAGCCGGGCCACCTGGTCGACCTCCTCGAACACTATATAAGAGGATGCCGGGCAGCAGGTGGCGCCCGACAAGCGGCCTCCTCACCGGCCGGATGGATCAGCCTCGTGGGGGCGGGTGATGGGGAGGCGTTCGTCCAGGTCAGGTCAGGTCGGGGGAGGGAGGATGCAGTGCCGGCCGGCCTGGTGCGTGGCCTGGTCCCGATCCACCCCGCGTCTCGTTTCTCGGGCCGGGACGAGTACAGGCGGGGAGGCCGACTCGGTCACGGAAAGCGGCCTTGGGGAGGTTTTGGCGAACGGCCCTGTCCCAGGGCCGTCTGCCGACTAGGGGATGGAGTCCTCCTCCGTGCGCCTTCTCGCCCCCAGTCGGGTGGGTTGTGGGTCGCACGGTCGACTTGGCCATTTCACCAGAGGCATCCTGCCTGCCGGGGCTCCCTCCCTCGGGCCGGTGCGAGCGGTCCTCGGGCGGCCCGGGAATTTGGGCCGCAGCGAACGAACGAACGAAGCCCGTCCCTCCTGCGTCGGCACGGATGAGACACAGCCCTGGTGGATGGAGCCGCTTTCCTCGGGTTTCCTTTTGCTTTCGGCCGCTGCTGCCACCAAACCTCCCTAAACGATAGGAATGAAAACGGGAACCGTTGGCATAATAAAAGCGTTTTGGTTGGCGTGTTTCTTGGCTTTTGGGGACTCGAGAGGTATGATGGATGATCTCCGATTGACCTTTGGAAGGTCTATTTCATCCCAGTCGCACGAACCCCAAAAACGTGCGGCTGGATGAGGGAGGGAGGGAGGGAGGGAGGGAGGCCAACCACGGGATTTCTGCACGACCAGCTGATGGACACGAGTGCCCCGTGAGCATGGCGGAGGGCAGCCGAGGGCCTCACTAAACCATCCAATCGGTAGTAGCGACGGGCGGTGTGTACAAAGGGCAGGGACTTAATCAACGCAAGCTTATGACCCGCACTTACTGGGAATTCCTCGTTCATGGGGACTAATTGCAATCCCCGATCCCCATCACAAATGGGGTTCAACGGGTTACCCGCGCCTGCCGGCGTAGGGTAGGCACACGCTGAGCCAGTCAGTGGAGCGCGTGTGCAGCCCCGGACATCTAAGGGCATCACAGACCTGTTATTGCTCAATCTCGGGTGGCTGAACACCACTTGTCCCTCTAAGAAGTTGGGGGACGCCGACCGCTCGGGGGTCGTGTAACTAGTTAGCATGCCAGAGTCTCAATCGTTATCGGAATTAACCAGACAAATCGCTCCACCAACTAAGAACGGCCATGCACCACCACCCACGGAATCGAGAAAGAGCTATCAATCTGTCAATCCTGTCCGTGTCCGGGCCGGGTGAGGTTTCCCGTGTTGAGTCAAATTAAGCCGCAGGCTCCACTCCTGGTGGTGCCCTTCCGTCAATTCCTTTAAGTTTCAGCTTTGCAACCATACTCCCACCGGAACCCAAAGACTTTGGTTTCCCGGAAGCTGCCCGGCGGGTCATGGGAATAATGCCGCCGCATCGCCAGTCGGCATCGTTTATGGTCGGAACTACGACGGTATCTGATCGTCTTCGAACCTCCGACTTTCGTTCTTGATTAATGAAAACATTCTTGGCAAATGCTTTCGCTCTGGTCCGTCTTGCGCCGGTCCAAGAATTTCACCTCTAGCGGCGCAATACGAATGCCCCCGGCCGTCCCTCTTAATCATGGCCTCAGTTCCGAAAACCAACAAAATAGAACCGCGGTCCTATTCCATTATTCCTAGCTGCGGTATCCAGGCGGCTCGGGCCTGCTTTGAACACTCTAATTTTTTCAAAGTAAACGCTTTGGGCCCCGCGGGACACTCAGCTAAGAGCATTGAGGGGGCGCCGGGAGGCAAGGGGCGAGGACGGGCGGTGGCTCGCCTCGCGGCGGACCGCCCGCCCGCTCCCAAGATCCAACTATGAGCTTTTTAACTGCAGCAACTTTAATATACGCTATTGGAGCTGGAATTACCGCAGCTGCTGGCACCAGATTTGCCCTCCAATGGATCCTCGCGAAAGGATTTAAAGTGGACTCATTCCAATTACAGGGCCTCGAAAGAGTCCTGTATTGTTATTTTTCGTCACTACCTCCCCGGGTCGGGAGTGGGTAATTTGCGCGCCTGCTGCCTTCCTTGGATGTGGTAGCCGTTTCTCAGGCTCCCTCTCCGGAATCGAACCCTGATTCCCCGTCACCCGTGGTCACCATGGTAGGCACAGCGACTACCATCGAAAGTTGATAGGGCAGACGTTTGAATGGGTCGTCGCCGCCATGGGGGGTGTGCGATCGGCCCGAGGTTATCTAGAGTCACCAAAGCCGCCGGCGCCCGCCCCCCGGCTGGGGCCGGGAGGAGGCTGACCTGGTTGGTTTTGATCTGATAAATGCACGCATCCCCCCCGCGAAGGGGGTCAGCGCCCGTCGGCATGTATTAGCTCTAGAATTACCACAGTTATCCAAGTAGGAGAGGAGCGAGCGACCAAAGGAACCATAACTGATTTAATGAGCCATTCGCAGTTTCACTGTACCGGCCGTGCGTACTTAGACATGCATGGCTTAATCTTTGAGACAAGCATATGCTACTGGCAGGATCAACCAGGTAGGAGCGCAAGGGAGCTGGGGAGAGGCCGCGTGTGCACACGCGCACGCACGCGCTGAGGCGGCGGCGGCGGCGGCCTCTCGTGGCACGGGCCGTGCGTGCCCGGGCACGGGGCGCGTGCGGAGGTGGCGGCGGCGGCACCCCGAGGCGCGGGGGTGGGGCGAGGACGGACGAACCCCAACGCCCGCCCCCAGCTGACGAGGACGCGCGCGCGGCGGCGTGGAGGGGTGGGGGCGCCCCTCGCGGCGGCCCCGATTGATGGCGCGTGAGCGTGGCCGGGGCACCAGGCTGTCGCGTTGACACCGGCCGGCCGGACGGCCCGCGCACGCCCCCGCGGGCCAAGAGCCAGACCGAGGCCCGACCCCCCGCCCCCGGGGGTGGCACGGCGTGCTGGCGGCCGGTCACGACGGCTGGCCGGGACCCGACGTGCGCTGCGACAGACGCGCGCGCCAGAACGGGGCGCCGCGGGGGACGGTCCCCCGCCCGCACGCAACGTCGCCGTCGCGCGGGCGGCGGCGGCGGACACGGAGGAGGCCGCAGTGGCCCCAGGAAGCGAGTCGCGCTCGGGGCGGGGCCCTGGTCGGGCAGCCAGAACAGGCGACGACGGGGAAGGGCTCGGGAGAAGGCCGGCGGCGGCGAGGGCCGAGGCGCCGGAGAGGCGGTGGTGGTGGAGGAAGGGCCGCGGCCCGCCGAGAGATGCGCTCGGGGCGAAGGAGGGAAGACAGAACCTCCCGAGGCAAGTCGGCCGCCGGAGCACACACGGGGTCTCACCGCCAGGGGCCTCCAGCACCAGGGACGGTCCCGTGGCACCCGGAACGGCGACTGGCCCCATCGCCCCGCACGCAGCTCACGGGGGCTCGGCCCCGCCACCCACCTCCACGGCCAGGGCTCTCCCGCACACGGTGCCAGCATCCCACACGGGGCGCCTGGCGAGCGGGCCCCACCCGACTAGAGCCGAGAGCACTTCGCCCGGGGCCACCACCGGCCTCGGTGGCCGGAGGCGACACCCGCACGACGAGGCCCATTTCGGTCCCGGCCGGTGGGTGGCACGGCCAGGCGTCTGCCCGGGCGGGGGAGCACCGGGGGCAGCGGGGAGCGTGGCGCGCGCCTCGACGGAGGGAGCGCGGGCTCGCGGGAAGGCTCCCAGGGACGGCCTCGGGTGCGGATGGGCCACCAGGAAAACACACACGGGATCCCACCGCCAAAAACACGCAATGGCGGTCCCACGACGCCTGGGACGCCGGCCGGCCTCAGCCACCCTTCGGCCTCCCGCGGGCCCGGCCCCACCGCCGGGGCCTACGTGAGGCGCCCCCGCCGCTGGGGGCCGCCCCGTCCACCCAGCCACCCGTCTGCCTGTCTGGTCTGCTCCGGGGCCCACGTCCCGAGGGAACGCGCCCGAGAGCGGTGGCGGCCCCCACCCATGCCCGCACGCCACCACCGGCTGCGGCTCAGGAGCGAGCAGAGAGCCAGCCGCTCACGGCGGGGCGGAGCCCAGACA